>NC_133332.1:115031620-115217853 GCF_042186555.1 Aquarana catesbeiana
TGAGTTACGGTACTTGAGCTATGGCTAACTGACCTCTCATTTGGAGGGTGTCAGCATAGTTTTGGGGTCAATGGCACTTAGAGTCAGCTGCATGACACCAATCATCTTTAATTGTCTACAAGGTATTCTGACCACACTGTAAGGCAGGCATGCTTCCCACAAATTGGTTTTAGCAAGGGTTCCCTGAGACCTGAAAATGTGAAGGGTTCTCTTGGGTAAAAAGGTTTAGAAAGGTTACTAGATAGTATGTAGCACTGTGCATAAAAATCATTCTTGTAGATTAAGTAAATGCACAAGACATATACAATTAAACAATGTTGTTTCCTAATAATTATCCAATTCATTGGACGCATTTCTTAAAAGAAAACCCTACACCACTGGTTTGAACAGAGGTAGGTACTGTAAGGGGAGGCTGATGTCTTCCACCATCTGTGTTGGTTTCCAATCCTTTGTCCACTTCCTTTGGCCTTGGCTGACCACACACACTTAAAATTCTTACATTCCCGTTTTTCCTATGCATTGACTGTATGTTATCACCATATGCATCGTTTTACAACATTGTACAAAAAGAACGGAAAGGATACCATGCAAATCAGCGGATTCCCAACGTTGGTTAAATCATACAATCATGCCACAGATGTCACAATCTGCTGAAATCGAATGAAAAAAAATGCATGGCTTGTTCACACCATGCCTGTGCTGTGTTTTTCTGCACATCTAAGGTGTGCACGGGGCACATAGAAATCTACTATGTGCAGAAAAACACAGCGCAATGGACATGGTGTGAACAAGCCCCCTAGGCTGGCCACACACTAGTAGAAGGTGCTTGGGTTATTAGTGGGGTCAAATCGACATTCATTTTTGGCCATACTGGTGAGCAAATTTGAAATTGCAGGACAGAAAATGTTTCTCAAACCAATGAATTTCTAATGTGTGTGTATATGGTTTTCCTTCAGGAAAATTCCATTCACATCAAAATTGAATGTTAAAAAGCAAATTACATTTTGAAGCACTTTCAAAAACAACATTTGTCAATGCATTATCGAATGTACTGGTGAGATTTTTTGTATGAACATTCATTAGGGGGGGGGGGGGGGGGGGGGGGGGGGAGTATCTACCTGCGTATGGCCAGTAAATGTCTCCTCCAATTATGGCTTCATACAACTTCATGCAGTTTGTATGAGTGGTTTGGATCTATCTTAGAAAAGTTTGTAAAATTTAACTTAAAAAAAAAAAACACTTTAGTGACTGAGCAATAGGATTGCAATGTGCATGGGCGGCTTTAGCATCACATATTTCCCATAGGACCTTAAAGGATCCAACACTGGCATGGCAGGGCTGGGCTCGAAACTGCTAGTCACAAGCCATCAATATGTGACTTGACAGAAGAGAAGCACAGGACTGAGTGATGGTAACACATTACACCTCTATGTTCTTCAGCCAAATAATTTTCAGCAAATTTCCCCTTTAAAAGTACGTATTGCAGAGCCACCCAAGAATCCAAGCAAGGAACATTTTCTTAAAGCGCTCTTTGTTAAAAGGCGAGGTCTGACCAGCCCCCAGGAGCGCACACACCCACCAGACGCACATTATCCTCCGAACACATGTACTTTCACCTAAAATTATCATGGATACGCTCAGCTCAGAGGCACGACTGCTCTCCACGGCAACACACCTGGCAGATCGTCTTGTAAAGTGATCCCGTACTTCATTCTCTTCCCCAACCGAGAACCTCTCACGAGCCAAGTAAGCATTTTCCCAGGATTAGCAAGAACATCGACGATCGACCATCTTCTCAGCCTGTTCTACGTTATCGACGACTCCGCAAAAGCCAGAACGACGAGCCTGCACGAGGCTCTGCCGGTCCAAGGGGGAGAAAATACATAAAGCAGTCAGGAAACCAGTCAGTCACAAGTGCCGCCAAAATGTGAGCTCGTTCTAAAGAAAGGCCCTCCCTTGTACAGGCTGCCAATCACACATGGGTCACGAGGCTATTTGCACAGACTGAATAGAGTTCCTATTGACACGGCTTATGTCTGCAGCATGCTACCCTCAGCAAAGCTTTCAAGAATATATCAAGTTACACAGTCCCTCCCTCTCTCCATCTACATTTAGGGACAGCCATAAAATACAATCTTTCCCGGAATACATTTTTAAGCTCTGCTGAAATAAATCTCCACAAGTGACCTGTGTTTAAACAAGGCACAGCAATGCATTATACAGATCAGGGGTGTTGTGTGCATGCTAGTGCATCATGGAGTTTAAGAATTCTCAAAGCCAATTTGTAATTCGACAAGGGCGCCATACATGTACAACCGGCGTTTGTTTTAGCATTTAGCCAGTTTTCACATCGACTTATTTCATAACCAACCCCCCCAGATTCAGAACTTGAGAACGAGAGAAATGGTGCCGAGAATAGACATGTGCAATTTCGACAAATTTGTAAAAAAAAAAAAGAATCGGAAATATCCGAATTAACGAAAACCCATTTAACTAATTTTTCCAAGTATTTGTAAATTCGAAAACACAAAAATCTGAAATAACTGTTATAGGTATTGGAATTTCCTTTGTACTCGTTAAGTTCACTAACAGTCAAATTTGAAAGGAAATTCCAATACCTATAATTTAATAGCTAGTTCTTATTAGTTATTCTCTCTTATTTTCAAATTTACAAATTGCGATCATAACGAATGACCCAAAAAAAAACACAATTTTTCGTCAGTGCACATGTCTACCGGAGAATTGCACTCCCCAAATTTAGAACAAGGGAAATGGTGCAGATCATATGTGGTGCCGAAGCATTGCACAGCAGCGCTATAGCTGGAAAAGAAGGCAAGGCTACAGTGATCGGAATACTGGTGTGGCTGAAAGCCTAACTCCAGAAAACTTGGAGTAATCGCTCGTTTAGGTCTAGGTGGCATGGAAAAAGTGGATTTACTCAATTCTCAGCCACTCTGTGCTGCTAGACCCGTCCCTACAGCATCTTCTGCCCATGTTCCAGCAGGCTACTCTCCTGACATTGGGGCGCTGTCTGCCAGGGGAACAAAGGATCAGGTAAGCAAAATGCTTTACTCTACCACAGACTAAAGTGGTTGTAAACGATAAACTTGTAAAACAGCCCATTCAGTTTAAAATGGGCCTTCCTGTTTAATTGTACCTACAGGAAAGCCTATAATAAGGCTTACCTGTGGGTACTGTAAATATCTTCTAAACTTGCACCATTTAGGAGATATTTACTATATATGCCGCCATCATCAGCGCATGCGCTCCAAAGGAACAGCCGCCCGTGCCTTTTTTTTCCAGGGGCCCTGTGCCGTGACCAGCAGCTCCCGTGTCAGATCACAGCGTGTCTCAGCGGTGTGCGGGCACTGCTGCAGGGCTTCGGTTTTAAGGTAAGCATTTCATAATGAGCTAGTATGTGATGTATACTAGCTCATTAGGCATCTGTCTTTCAGTTTTTTTTTTTTTCGGTTTTTCTTTTGGTTAGGGTTTACAACTGTTTTAAGTTTCTATTAAAGAATTAAAAAAAAAAAAAAAAAAAAAAACTTTTTTTTATTTCCTATTCATACTTACCTATGTGGATGCAGCATCAGACCAATACTGCAGCTGTCCCCCCCGCCGTCTCTGCACTGAGAACCGAGCCACCGAACACCACTGATGGCTCAGTTTTCACAGACCCGAGAGGAGAGCTGCTGACTGTTAGTCAGAGTCTCTCCTCTCTGCTTATCCACGCTCACTGGAGTGCTGAGCTGTGGAGGGGTGGGGAGCGGCTGTCTCAGCGTCTCGCTGAGACTGCCATCAATCAAGGCAGCTGGTGGATCCAGACTTGGGAAGTCAGAATGACACGCTGCCTCGATTGATGGCAGTGATGTCAGCGAAGCGCAGACTTCAGACCGATCTCGGCTGAAAACAGGTCACAGGAGTGCAAAACGAATTGCACTCCTGTGACCCATAGGAAAAGCCCAGCCTAAAAAGCTCAGGCTGGACTTCTCTAAATTGCATCATGTCTGATCCAGCATTCCTGCATGCTACAAGTGAGCGAGTTGTCCAAGAAGTTATTGTTAAGAGAGAGGTCCCCTTTCAATGCCCTTTTTTGGTAAAAGGACTGAAGACTTAGGAACTCAGGAAGGTTTGCCCCAATCTCTCACTTAGAGGCTCAAAATCTTCCCATTACCCACTGCTGCAGCATGAGTGAATTAAGTGCTGCTAGAAGAGGGTGATCTCACAATTTTCCCCACAGTCCCCTTAAATTTTTAGTGTATCCAAATAAATGCACACAGGAGAAACAAATTGACAACCAAAAGTACATGAAAAGTCAAAGAAAATGCTTCCACTGACTGGTAGGATTTTTCCTATCCGAAGGTATGCTTATGTGTTCCCTGCTGTTGTGTCTGCAAACAAAGAATTATATGCTACTGGAGACTCATGCTGTGTACATATTCATATGGACAGCAATGATAAGCACGTGGCATATACCATAGCATGCAGCACATGAACCCGTCCTACAGGACTGTATTAAAATCCATATTATGCTGTGTTTACTGACGTCTGTTATACATTTATTTTGTTAATATAATCCCTATATAAATATTGCGTTAATACGGTATTGTACAGGATTTATATAGCACCAACAGTTTACTCAGCACTTTGCAGTATAAAAGGGAGACAGTATGATTACAATACATTACTGAAGAAATAGGAGGGCCTTGCTCATAGGGCTTACAATCTAAAGGAAGAGGGAGGTGGCATAACAGGTAATAGCTGTGGGGGGTGATGGGATACAGGTAGTCAAATAGATTTTTATTTATTCTTTAGGTGGAAGAGGGGTAAGCTTCCCTAAATTAGTTTGAGAAATCGCCTACTGGTGGACTAAGTAGGAGCTAACGGATATACTTGAGTAGGGAGTTCCAGAGGTGGTTGCTGTGGTTAAGCAGCAAAGGAGCTTGAATAGGTAAGTATACCTTCCTGGAAAAGTGAGCGGACTATCAGTAGACACTGGAATTGTGCCCTGAATGTCTAAAGTGACAATGTTGCCTTAAAGTAGATCTAAAAATCACTAAGATTTCATATAAGCTTTAATATGGTAATGCAATTTCAAATGTTTATATTAAATATATATACAGTATACATCTTTTAAAGTACATGTAATGATCCTGCCATGAAGATCCTTGTTCAGACACTTTGTTTAGGGATGACAGCTGTCTTCCAGTTGTGCTCATGAATGGTTGCCCTGTCACATGAGCCCCTAATAGAGACTACTGCACTGATACACATTGCCCAGGTATGGTCCACTGTTGTCACTGCCGGGAGGCCAGTCCACAGCAATGATGTGGAATGAGCACTTTCCCTTTCATCAACACAAATAATTATATTAACAAATATTACAATGTTCCTGTACCTGTGGATCAATGCTAGGTTTCTGGTTTTAGCTGCTACCATGCCACCCACTGAATAAACACCGTAACCAGCAAAGGCCAGAAAGTTTGTGCTCCTCATTTATCATTTATGTACGTTTGTTATTTTTATCTGTGTTTTGCAGCTAACAGTGTATGGGCTTTTGTACACCATTTCTTTTGGAGGGGGGATACAAAGGCCCCTCACATATATAAATGGCATATAGAAACCCCCTCTTTCATATACACTGAGGTGACACTGTATGGCACAGTGCATGACATTTCTCAGAACAAGAAATAAGTCACTAACCAAGAAGTCTACTTTTGGATTCACATAAAAAAAATAAAAAAATAAAAAAAGGTACAAATAGCGAAATCTGAGTAGAAAAAAATTCAAATAGCAATGAAAAAAAAAAAAGACACACTTTATGGCATTCGGAATAAAAATAATGTATCATTTCCATATTGAGGAAAAAAAAAAATGACCAACTGACTGAAAAAAAAAATTCCTTTTTATGTGACTCATTTCCTCCAAAACAGATGGAGAGCAGGTCTGCACATCTCTTCTAAACTTGAATTAATAGGGCTGGGTTCTTCTAAAGTCTGTAGGAGAGGAAAAGTAAAGGTGTCGCCCACAGCAAACAATCCAATCCCAGCTAGTAAGGTTTCCCCTTGATTGAAATAGAACAAATTAAACCAAATAACCCTCAAAAAGAGATACAATGATTGTAAATGTAACTCTTAACTTTAAAACTACAACTGACTTTATTTACACATCGATTACCTCGAAATAGGCTATCCCCACTTCAGTCCATCATAAACGCTGCTGCCAGGCTCATCCACCTCACGAACCGCTCAGCGTCCGCTATACCCCTCTGCCAATCCCTCCATTGGTTGCCACTCAGTCACCGAATTAAATTCAAGATATTAACTATAAAACTTACAAAGCCATCCACAACCTGGCCCCCACAGCTACATCTCAAACCTAGTCTCAAAATACCAACCTAATCGTTCTCTTCGCTCCTCCCAAGACCTCCTGCTCTCAAACTCCGTTGTCATCTCATTCCATGCTCGCCTTCAGGACTTCTCCAGAGCCTCTCCCATCCTCTGGAATGCTCTACCCCAATCCGTCCGATTTTCTCCTACTTTATCCTCTTTCAGACAATCCCTGAAAACTCATCTCTTCAGAGAAGTCTATTTGGCCCCCACCTAACAACTGTACATTTATCTTCTCAATCAGCACATCACCCACAGTTATTACCTCTTGTATCTCTTGACCTTCCCTCTTAGATTGTAAGCTCTAAGGAGCAGGGCCCTCTGATTCCTACTGTATTGTATTTGTACTGTCTACCCTCAAGTTGTAAAGCGCTACGTAAACTGTTGGCGCTATATAAATCCTGTATTATAATAATAATTTAAAAAATAGTCTGGTTGATAAAAGATGCAAAGTCACCAGCACCCTAAAGAGATTTGTGTCCATTAACATTAGGCTACCTCCGATCCATCACGTTTAGGTCCAGAAAAAGTCCTTTTTCCATTTTCCAGACCTGGATGGACTCGGAGATAGGCGGGTGTAAATCGACACAAGTTTGTTTACACCTAACTGCCCATAGAGCAATCACGGCTTTATGGGCTGAATAGAGCTTACGATCAGATCCACCAGGCGGACTGGATGGGAAAGGTTTTTCTTTACTTTACGTTTATATATAAAAAAAAAAAAAAACCCCTTTTAGCCAAGCTATAAAAAAAATTTACAGAATTTCTCATGAGTGGCAGTCTCTACCGTCTTCTGAAAAGCAATCCACCGAGGATGGTGAAGCAGCTGCTAGGCATTCAGGAGTCCATCCTGACATCTCCTGAATGGGTTTTGTTTTGGTTTTTTTTTTTTACACTGCAGACCTGCAAGCCAAGCATTTGGTTTGTGAGGTTGCTAGAACCATGAAGCAAAGCATCACATCCGCAGCATGTGTACCACCCCATCCAGCTGGGTGGTTACAGAGAGTCAGAAGGCGGTAAAAACGCAGATCAACCGCCTGTTTATACCTCCCTTTGCCACGTGTGAAGTGACCATTAGCTCACATGCCTTTTTTTTTTGCGCAACATAATGTAAAAGGCTTGTTCTCTGATTTCTACTCAGAGTTGAAGAGACCACCATTTTTTTTAAATATTCAATTAATCATAATTCTCAAGTTAGGTCACTGGAACTTGTGAAAAAAAATAGTCTGTCTCTGAATTTTTTTTTTAAACTGCTATTTTGATTTCAACACGTTTACTGTCCCATTAGTGCCTATTCTATAAATACTGAATACAAAACAAAAAAAAAAAAAAAAAAAAAAAAAGTTATGGAAGAGCAGGCAAGTATGCAGGTTAGTGAAATCCAGAGCGAGAAAATACTTAAAAGGTAGATTTAAACCCTAAAACAATGTCATCTACTTTGCTAAAGAATTATACATCATAAACAATAGCCATTTAAAAAGAATATACACGTTTCAACTTTTTTTTTTTCTATATTTTGTTGCATTTCAGTACTGCTGATCAGCTGCAGCCTCTTTGCCACCACTTCCTGTCTACACACATGCACTCTAGTAATGGTTGCAGAGCGATTTTCAGGGCAAGATGTCGGATGACAAAATTAGAACATGCCCTGATAATCTATGAGGAAACGAACACTTGTAGTCGCAGTCAAAAAGGTGACAAAGTACAATTGGGAATCAGGCACTGAGCGGTTTCACACTGCAAAAATGGAAAGTGAAAATATACTATGCTCTACATTTAAAACTAAACCTGTCACTTTGCTGATTCTGTTGATAAGTCAGACCCAGTGGCCCGCTCATTAGGGGCGCTGCCCCCCTAATCCATGTGCCCAGCCCCTAATCTCCATGCAAGATACCGGACACATGGATTTCAATGGGTTTCTCTTTTTTTGTATAAGCACATGATTAGAGCCAGAGGCTCCAATTGGGTTCAAAAAAGGGTGGACTTGGGGCACAGAGCACTTGCCTTAGAGCCAGCAGGGGGTCCTAGGCAAGTAGGATTTAAAAAAAAAAAAAAAAAAAAAAAAAAATCCCAGACTTCTCTTTTAAACCTACCTATACCCCAATCTCTTCAGACCTACCTACCTCAACCACTGCCTCCTTAAGCTTACCTACTTCAGGCACCATCTCCTTAAACCTACCTACCTTGAGCATTGCCCTCTCAGACCTACCTACCTTAGACACCGCCTCCTTCGACCTACCTACTTCAGGCACGGTCTAAGGCGACAACCTTGTAGACTCATAACTCTAATAACCCCCTGGGTTCCTTAGAGAAGATGGGGAGCTACTTATTCTCTGAGACATTCACATTCCACTTTGTGCTACGAGGGCTTGCAACAGATCCATTACCGACACGTGTGTCCACAGGTTCCATGGCTGGGTAAAACCAAATTCCAGGTAAAAAAAAGGTTTTTAGTAGAGAAAAGTATGGTTAGAACTTTAAAGGCAGAACAGAAGTTAGGGGAATTCCCCCCAAAATGGGCAATAAAACATTTTCTAGTAGTGCATAAGTCATTAGGGAGAGGATTTTGTGTCCAGATGATAGGTGTCAGTCAGGGGTGAGGGCAAATATCTTCTATGAAGACACAGACAGCATTTAAGTCCTTAATTACAAGAACTAGCCGGCACCCCGCCCGGGAAGGGCTAGACGGCACCCCGCCCGGGAAGGGCTAGACGGCACCCCGCCCGGGAAGAGCTAGACGGCACCCCGCCCGGGAAGAGCTAGACGGCACCCCGCCCGGGAAGAGCTAGACGGCACCCCGGCAATGTACTGGGAGGAAAAAAAAAAAAAAACACACACACACACACACACACACACACACACACACACACACACACCTTAACACATAGCCAGCCACCCATGTAACTCAAAAAAAAAAAAAAAAATGTATTCATTTTTGACCACAATACATTTTTGAAGGACAAGGACAGTGTTCTGGCTAATTTTTTTTCATAATTAATCTATAAACACATTGTTACTGTAAGCCGAGAACCTCATTATTGTGTGTATGGATTGGACTGGATGGAATCAAAAACCTCAACACGGACACAAATACCTGACCAGGTTTCTAAGCATTCCTTGCTCTATTCAGGGGGAAAAAAAAAAAAAAAAAAAAAGAAGTTTACGGTTGTTGGATGCTAAATCCAGGCGAAGGCATGTACTGAATTCAGTCCCAATTTTGGATTGTCAGTAACCAAAACATTGAGCTGGAACCTTAATGGAGGATGCCTATATACTCTACACCAGTGTTTCTCAACACCAGTCCTCAAGGCGCCCCAATAGGTCATGTTTTCAGGCTCTCCATTATTTTGCACAGGTGATTTGCTCAGTTTGACTGCCTTAGTAATTACCACAGCCATTTCATCTAAAGGGAAATCCTGAAAACATGACCCGTGGGGCGCTTTCAGGACTGGAGTTGAGAAACACCGCACTACACCACTGGCACAGATCATGCTTGCCCTCACAGAAATTTTCCACTTCACATCAATGATATCCATCTGGCTCTGAATAGTCATAAGCAATACAGTGTGGAAGCTCCTGTCCTGGGCTTCTATATACTAGAAGGGAGGGGACAGAGTTTGCAGCTGACATCATGAAAGGTTTGAGGGAGTGACTCTAAACAGCAATTTAGCTTCTGCTGTAGACTCTAGTATTATAAAGTAACTCTAGATAAAAACTAATGTTATAAGTGTCAGCATTTACCTTGGTATCAGTCTCTTGCACTTAAAATTATGGGGTTAATAAAAAAATAAATAAAAAAAAAAAACACAACACACACCACAAAACACATACACACCCACCTCCAAACTGCAGCATCCGTATAAGTTTGGCCATACTTCCTTGTATAAACTGCGACAGGGAGGGGCAGCTCATGGAGCCAAGAAGGTGTTTTGTGTGAAAATGTGCTGACAAAAAGTAACCTGGTGGGAGGAGAGAGCCAAAGGATGATCTAATCACTCTTCTGTTGCTCCTTCACTGTCCAATCAGCAGGCTGAGGGTGTAGAGAGAACACCACTGCATTCCTTAAAGCTGGGTTCACACTGCTGTGCGGAGCGGCTCACAGCAGGGGTCCAGTGCGTTCCTGTTCTGTTTCAGGCCCAAATTTTTGGCTGGTTTCGGACCTGAAACGGACCAGAAGACACACAGGACTCTTCTGCAAACCACTCCGCAGCCCCCCCCGGAGCTGTGTGAACCATGCGAATTGGATGCGGGGGGGGGGGGGGGGTTGGACCAATTCGCACTTGTGTGAACCCAGCCTTACAGTAAATAGAAGAAACTGGTGTCGTCCTCCTCGATTTCCTGTGTTATGAGCAGTGTTAGGTTTTGTCAACTAAAACATTTTAGTCGACTAAATGAATACTATTTTAGCTGACTAAAACTAATACAACTGAGAGGAATAAAATACGACTAAAACCAAAATGGCATTTTAGTCAAAAGACTAAGACTAAAACTAAACTGAAATCTGACTTCAAAATTAACACGGGTCTGTAGTGCATGGTCATACCTCGATACCATACATAATAACATTAGATTTTTAACTCCAGCAGTATATATAAATGAGTTTGGAAATTGTAGAGAAATGTTTAAACGCAATACAATTTAATTACACCCATTAGATTTTAGATGACTAAAATGAGTTTTAGTCGACTAAAAATGTACTGGAGATTTAGTCGACTAAAACGGGACTAAAACTAAAATGCCATTTTAGTCCTAAGACTAAGACTAAAACTAAATCGAAATTTGCTGCCAAAATTAAACACTGGTTATGAGGCTGTATCTCAGGACTGAACGGACAGAAATGCAAATTGTTCTGCAGATAAAAACAGCTTTCACACATGTATTTCATTTGCACATTTAGATGTTTTCCTGGAGTTCGGCTTTTATAATATTTTTTTCACTCCTGCCTGATGTGCACCGAAATTTATATGCTGGGAATTCTAGTTCAACCACAGCTGGAGCACCACATTTTTGCTAAAAATCGGTTTTAACCTCATGTGAGTCAAAACAAATTCACTAAAATATGTATGTGTGCAAGCAGTTCAGATCAAAGTAATAGCTCAAACATCCTGATACTGCTTTGCACATGCATTTCTTGCAGTTAGTTAAATGACTACAAAATGTATGCTCATCTCTTATGCAAAGATACGTTGGCATTTAAAAATGTAGATCTAAGGATAATTTGCAGGATTTGAGAGCCTGTCAAACGGATTCCTTCAGAAAGATATCAAAGAGGCACATTTGTGTACACTTCTTTGCTCCATCATTGTTTAAAAACGTAACATAAAAACAAAAAACAAAAAAAAAAAAAAAAAAAAAACTCTACTGTAAGCAACTCCCCGTTGCTGCTTGAGAATAATAATAATAATACTAAATATATATATATATATATATATATATATATATATATATATATATATATATATATATATATATATATATATATAAAAATTTATTTATTTTTTATTACACACGCAGTATCTCACAAAAGTGAGTACACCCCTCACATTTTTGTAAATATTTTATTCTATCTTTTTATGTGACAACACTGAAGAAATGACACTTTGCTACAATGTAAAGTAGTGACTGTACAGCTTGTATAACGGTGTACATTTGCTGCCCCCTCAAAATAACTCAACACAGCCATTCATTTCTAAACCGCTGGCAACAAAAGTGAGTACACCCCTAAGTGAAAATGTCCAAATTGGGCCCAATTAGCCATTTTCCATCCTCGGTGCCATGTGACCTAGTTTGCTGAAGACAAGCAGACTAAGGACATGGATTACTGGAACCATGTCCTGTGGTCTGATGAGACCAAGATAAACTTATTTGGTTCAGATGGTGTCAAGCGTGTGTGGTGGCAACCAGATGAGGAGTACAAGGACAAGTGTGTCTTGCCTACAGTCAAGCATGGTGGTGGGAGTGTCATGGTCTGGGGCTGTATGACTTTTGCCAGCACTGGGGAGCTACAGTTCATTGAGGGAACCATGAATGGCAACATGTACTGTGACATACTGAAGCAGAACATGATCCCCCTCCCTTCAGAGACTGGGCCGCAGGGCAGTATTCCAACATGATAACCACCCCAAACACAACTCCAAGATGACCACTGCCTTGCTAAAGAAGCTGAGGGTAAAGGTGATGGACTGGCCAAGCATGTCTCCAGACCTAAACCCTATTGAGCATCTGTGGGGCATCCTCATATGGAAGGCAGAGGAGTGCAAGGTCTCTAACATCCACCAGCTCCGTGATGTCATGGAGAGTGGAAGAGGACTCCAGTGGTAACCTGTAAAGCTCTGGTGAACTCCATGCCCAAGAGGGTTAAGGCAGTGCTGGAAAATAATGGTGGCCACATAAAATATTGACACTTTGGGCCCAATTTGGACATTTTCACTAAGGGTTTACTCACGTTTGCTGCCAGCAGTTTATACATGAATGGCTGTGTGTGGAGTTATTTTGAGGGGGCAGAAAATTTACAGTTATACAAGCTGTACACATATATATATATATATATATATATATATATATATTATACACACACACACACTTTTGGCAGACTAAGGGTTTAAAGCTGAACTGCAGGGCGAAAAAATACAACAATTTAATGCAATTAATGCAATTTATAACTAGACCTGCCTCTCGTTATCCCCCTGCACTGTTCACGGACATTGGAGAGGCTTGGCACTCTAAAGCTGGGTTCACACTGTCTGGAAATCGGCCAGTTCAGCAGGAACCAGCTGACTTTCGATCAGTGTGTACAGCATTCTGACAGAAGCCAGTCTAATAATTAAAAAAAGCAAGTTCTACTTGCTTTTACTGTGAGTAACAGGTATTGGAAGGTTTATTTCAATGCATTTAGGCATCTAGATGTAGTGAAGACAACTTTCTGAAGTTCAAACTGAGCATTAGAATGGAGATTTAGGTGAATTAACATAGCATGGTTGTTGTTGCCAGAGGGGCTGGTCTGAGTATTTCAAAAACTGCTGATCTACTGAGATTTTCACGCACAACCATCTCTAGGATTTACAGAGAATGGTCCGAAAAAGAGAAAAAGATCCAGTGAGCGGCAGTTGTATGGATGAAAATGCCTGGTTAATGTCGGAGGAGAATGGGCAGACTTGTTGGAGATGATAGAAAGGCAACAGTAACTCAACCACTTGTTACAACCAATGTATGCAGACTACCATCTCTGAATGCACGACACATTGAACCTTGAAGCAGATGGACTACAGCAGCAGAAGACCACACCGGGTGCCACTCCTGTCAGCTAAGAACAGGAAACGGAGTCTACAATTCACACAGGCTCACTAAAGTTGAACAATAGAAGATTGGAAAAACGTTACCTGTCTGAGGAATATAGGTTTCAGCTGTGACAATAGGATGGTATGGTCAGAATTTGGGGTAAACATGAAAACATGGATCCATCCTGCCTTAGATCAGCAGTTCAGGCTGGTGGTGGTATAATGTTGTGGGGGATATTTTCTTGTCACACTTTGGGCCCCTTAGTACCAACTGAGCATTGTTTAAACACCACAGCCTGAGTATTGTTGCTGACCATGTCCATCCCTTTATGACTACAGTGTACCCATCTTCTGATGGCTCCTTCCAGCGGGTAATGCTCCATATCAAAAAGCTCAAATCATCTCACCACTGGTTTCTTGAACATGACAATGAGATCACTGTACTCCAATGGTCTCCACAGTCACCAGATCTCAATCCAATAGAGCACCTTTGGGATGTGGAGGAACAGGAGATTTGCATCATGGATGTGCAGCAACTGTGCGATACCATCAAGTCAACGTGGACCAAAATCTGTGGAATGTTTCCAACACCTTGTTGAATTTATGCCACAAAGAATGGGAGGCAGTTCTGAAGGCAAAAGGGGGTCCAACCGGGTACTAGCAAGGTGTACCCAATAAAGTGGCCGGTGAGTGTATATTACACGCACATACATGGTGGAGCCTGTGGTCTGAAAAGGGATAACACTGGCTGGGATTTCAGTTCAGAAAACACTACAAGAAGTTAGACGCTCACTGGCTTTCTGGCAGGATTGACATGTATGCAACCAATTTTATTAGTATCTTTAACAGAAGGTCATTGTTGGGCTTTACATACTTTTTTAAACAGCTAAGGAAATGCAGAATAGTTTACACATTGCTGAAGTGTCCATGCACTTATCACCAGTATTATATAGTTTAGCATGTATGAACTAGAACAAGTCCCATGATGCCACTGGAGCCTTTCTTAGTCTGCTCTTTAAGACGTAATGTCAATTAGCAAAATGCAGAGAAGAAGGGAGGGAGCTGCACAAGACTGCATGCCAGTTTTGCTCAGACTGAAAGAAAATTAGGCTATTTTGGTTGTATTTAGTTTTTTTTTTTAAATAGTTGTTTCCTTTAAATATAGAAGAACAGCTTAGATTTGGGTCCCTTCAGGCGTACCTATGATTAGAATGCAACTAGCTATAGAAAGTTACTATATCTATATTAGGAGCACTAGACTCTCTGCTCCCATCTGTATGCAATTTCAGTATCTGTAATTGCAGTCTAATAGCTGGGCATGAATTTGCAAATTGGTTATTCGTGTAGTCACACCCCAGCAGATATGGTACAACCAGACACAACTAGGTCCAACCCAGAACTGCTTTAAAATAATCCACAGCAAGCATACGCTAATATACCGTACCCATTAAAAATTCTTCTCTCTAAAATATATTCTTTTTTTTTTTTTTTTTTATATTTTAGGTAAGCATCCTAGTTTACCTACTGCAGCATGTTACAGAATTGTCCCACTGATTATAGTGCTGGTCCACTTGAGTCAGGCAATCAGTCAACATCCCTGACTAATAACTGCTGTGATAAAAGGGCTAATTTACTAAAAAGGAGAGACTATTTAAATAAAATGTGAGAATATTCTCTTCAAATTATTCAATCATGTTAACAAAAATCCTCATCTACATATGATTGGATAATTGAAGTCAATTTTCACACATTTCATTGAACAGTCTAACATTCTTTAGTAAATCAGTCCTAAGGTCCAGGCTACAAAGAGAAAAAAGGTACAAACACTGCAAAAGAAAATATGGCTGTCCCTACGTACATACCAAAAAATTACTGTATACATAGAAAACAGGAACACAGTGTTAAAAAAAATAAAAATTACACCAGACAATAGGTTTCTCTTAAAAGGTAAACTGTAGCCAACATCTGGACATGTGCACTAAAAATAAATGCGCCAATAGACATGTGTCATGAGTAGGCTGCAGCCTTCTGAAATACTTTCATTCACCCTTTACAGTAGAGTATTGAGCTTACCGTGTTTCCCCAAAAATAAGCCCAGGTCTTGTATTAATTTTGGCAACCAAAAACATAGTAGGGTTTATTTTCGGGGTAGGGCTTGCCATGCAATGTGTGATCTTCTCTCCCCCTCGCTGCCTGTCAGAAATCCCCTGTGTGAACATAGTAAAATGCTAGAATCCGCTCTATTACAGGATTATAAAATGTAAAAGACGTGTGTTTCTGTAAAATAAAAATTGTGCAAATACCTTCTTATTGCGCTGCTCGGCACTTCCATGGCCCACCTGGGCTGTCTTCCCCGTGCCAAGCACTGCAGAGGAAGGCGGGCTGAGATCCCCCACTGACACCTGGGAGAAGAGGAGATCAGCTGAGCGCCAAACGGCGCTGTACCAAGGGTATAGGATACAATTATATTACATAAACACACCTTTTTCTATTGTATACTACTGTAGGAGAGTGAATTCTACCATTTTACAACCGCTGTAAACTAGGGCTTATTTTCGGGGGAAGGCTTATATTGCAGGCCTCCCCCAAAATCTAGGTAGGTTTTTATCATCAGGGTAGGTCTTATTTTCGGGGAAACACGGTAGTAAATGAGGGCAAGCTCTGCTGACTTCCATCATCCAATTATGTGCAAGCAATAAAAGCTGTTTCCCCCGCCCCCTTTCATGTGATCTGGTATTCTTTGCAAAGTGAAGCCTTCCTTACCTCATTTACTAAGCGCTAAAGCAACTATTTGCCTTTAGTAAAATCAACCCCAATGTGATTTAGAAAAAAGTACCCATCGATATTTAGATGTCCAACAAAAAACTAAAAATTTAGGTTTCAATTAAACTGTCTATGGGGCACAGGAGACTGCAAAAAAATAAAAATCTATGGAACATTACCAATGTATAAAAAGGTCAAATGTCTGAGTTTTGAATATCTTCAAGTTTCCCCAACAGAGACTGCCATCAATTATATGCCCAGTGCACTCACAGGATATAAAAATGCATTTTTATATGTGCATTGAGAAACATATAGTAGGACAGTTTCCCAAGTACTAAGCAATGTTAATTCTACATCTAATGTGTACCTTAAGCCAGTGGTCATCAACCCTGTCCTCAGGGCCCACTAACAGGCCAGGTTTGCAGGATAACTGAAATACATCACAGGTGATATCATTTGCTGTTCAGTGATTGCAGTATTCTAGTCTGCATCTCCCCAAGGTAATACATAAAACCTGGCCTGTTAGTGGGCCCTGAGGACAGGGTTGACGACTACTGCCTTAAGCTACAGAAAGAGAAGTATTATGTAAGATGGAGTAGAATAGGCAACAGTAAAACAAGAAAGATTTAAAAGGTAGAATGGGGCCTAGGCAAGGTAGCAGCCTTGGCCCCCCAATCCCTTCAACTGATAGAAGGATTGCAATAGGCACATGTGATAGTCTATACTAGCATGGCTAGTCTACTGCCTACAAGTGCATCCTCCCTTTTAAAGTGACAGACAGGGGCGTAGCTCTGACAAAATGCTCTGGTTCACCGCAGAAGCAAAAAAATAAAAAAAATAAAGGGGAGGTGTGGCTGCAAGAGACCAATCGGATGCATGCAGCCTTCCTTTAATGTGTTTGCTCTCATATGATTGGCATACGATAGGTTCTGTAAAACTACTTCCTGCAGCTTAAGTGTCTGTGGTTAGCACATCAGACAGGTCTAACTAACCCTGCCAAGTGCTACAAGACACTTGATAGTGTAAGTAAGAGTGGGTGACTGGTTGACTCTAATTACAGGATTAAATGACAGGTTCAACATGTAGTGTAATTGTCTCTAGCCTGATATGCAATCTGATCCTTAACCTCTACTTAACTACAATTTAATGCTGCGCAAAGAACCAACTATAGGAAAACCCAGATTTTCATTGCCATGGCTTGCTTTGTATCTACCACTAAATATGGCCTTCCACAGCATTTTTATATTTAATAAATATTTATTAATGTACAACTTTGTACATCCCAGCAGATGTGTGTTTAGTGATTCACTAGCTTAAATAAATTGCCATATAAAATTAAAAAAAAAAGGGAAAATTGTTGAAAACCATGACCATTTAGAACTTTTACCCATTTCCCTTGAAACTGAAGCACAGTAAATGTATACACAATACGAACATAATTAACTAGGTAAATAAAAGACACATGCAAGTCCATCCTTTTACAAAACCCTGTTTTTTCTGGCCAGAGAAAGCCAAATCTACCCCCCACCCCGCATTTTTATATCTACTGGGCACTCTGCTGACATCAGCGCCACACTGCACTGTCACTGTGGCCTGAGGACAAGGTATGCAGAGCCCAAAACTGGCTCTTTCCTGGTGACATGTACATTTTTAAAGATGGCCCATACACTAGTAGAATTTCATTCGATAAAATTTATTTTTTGGAACATTCCATTTGCCTAATATGGGGTTTTCGACCAGTGATGAAGGAAAAGAATGGAAGATTTTTCTTGAACAAACAAAATTCTAACTGTGATTGTGGTTTTCATTTGAGAAAAAGCATACTTATTGTAATGCACATGTGCATTCAAAAGTCAAAACATTGGCATGGTAATCAAACTAAATATTTCAGGGTTTTCATACAAAAAATTGACTCCTTATCAAATTCTCTGAGAACAACTTTTTGAATGAATGTACAAACATGTAGGCAGGCAGGGCCACTGATAGAAATCATGGGGACCCATACAGCCTACCTAATGGCCCCCCCCCCTCTTCAGCCCCACCCCTGGTCCCTCCCCAGACCGTGCCTTATAAGTGCAAGTTTGTCTTTAAGTGATATTTCTCCAGCCAGTTATAGGTTTTATTATCCAAAAGAAATACTGTGACGATACAAGAGATGGTCGGAGACTGCAGACATGATACAAGAGATCAATGCAGCCTCATTGTGCCCATCAATGCAGCCTCACCAGTACCTTGATTACACAAAGCAGGTAGCTCCCACTGTGTTATGGAGCTGGGGTCTGAACTGTTCGGCGGCCATCCACTCATTGTAACAAAGCCCTACCTCCCAGACCGTGATAGACGGAACACTGATCCACGTTTGTTTGGAATGAGCAGTTCATGTCTGTTTTGGTAGTTTGCCCTGCTCTATACACAATACAAATCCCATCCTCCATACTCTGTAGTACATCTCAGGAGCAAGCAATAGAGGGTGGCTAAGCCCGTATATACAGTATTTCACAAAATTGAGTACACCCCTCACATTTTTGTAAATATTTTATATCTTTTCATGTGACAACACTGAAGAAATGACACTTGGCTACAATGTAAAGTAGTGAGTGTACAGCTTGTATAACAGTGTAAATTTGCTGTCCCCTCAAAATAACTCAACACACAGTCATTAATATCTAAACCGCTGGCAACAAAAGTGAGTACACCCCTAAGTGAAAATGTCCAAAATGGGCCCAATTAGCCATTTTCCTTCCCTGGTGTCATGTGACTTATTAGTGTTACAAGGTCTCAGATATGAATGGGGAGCACGTGTTAAATTTGGTGTTATTGCTCTCAATCTCTCATACTGATCACTGGAAGTTCAACATGGCACCTTGTGGATATATATTAAAAAAAAAAAAAAAAAAGGACCCTGAAACCAAGCTGCAGCATGGTGGCCAAGACCATACAGCGGTTTAACATTACAGGCCAACTTGTCTTTGGGTAATAGACGTATGAGTGCTGCCAGCATTGCGGCAGAGGCTGAAGGGGGGGTGTCAGCCTGTCAGTGCTCAGAACATACGCCGCACACTGCATCAAATTGGTCTGCATGTCTGTTGTTCCAGAAGGAAGCCTCCTCTAAAGATGATGCACAAGAAAGTCCGCTGAAGACAAGCAGACTAAGGACATGGATTACTGGAACCATGTCCTGTGGTCTGATGAGACCAAGATAAACTTATTTGGTTCAAGTGTGTGTGTGGTGGCAACCAGGTGAGGAGTACAAAGACAAGTGTGTCTTGCCTACAGTCAAGCATGGTGGTGGAAGTGTCATGGTCTGGGGCAGCTACAGTTCATTGAGGGAACCATGAATACCAACATGTACTGTGACATACTGAAGCAGAGGGAGATCCCCTCCCTTTGGAGACTGGGCCGTAGGGCAGTATTCCAACATAACCACCCCAAACACACCTCCAAGACGACCACTGCATTGCTAAAGAAGCTGAGGGTAAAGGGGATGGACTGGCCAAGCATGTCTCCAGACCTAAACCCTATTGAGCATCCTCAAACGGAAGGTGAAGGAGCGCAAGGTTGCTAACATCCACCAGCTCCGTGATGTTGTTATGAAGCGGAAGAGCAACCTCTAAAGCTCTGGTGAATACACCTCTCACATTTTTCTTATATTTTTTCGTGTGACAACACTCATGCAGCCCCAGACCATGACACTCCCACCACCAAGCTTAACTGTAGACAAGACAAATTTGTCTTTGTACTCCTCACCTGGTTGCCGCCCCATATACGCTTGACACCATCTGAACCAAATAAGTTTATCTTGCTCTCATCAGACCACAGGACATGGTTCCAGTAATCCATGTCCTTAGTCTGCTTGTCTTCAGCAAACTGTTTGCGGGCTTTCTTGTGCATCATCTTTAGAAAGGGCTTCCTTCTGGGGCGACAGCCATACAGACCAATTCCAATTTGATGCAGTGTGCAGCGTATGGTCAGCGCACTGACAGGCTGACCCCCCACCCCTTCAAACTCTGCAGCACTCATACGTCTATTTCCCAAAGACAACCTCTGGATATGACTGAGCACATGCACTCAACTTCTTTGGTTGACTATAGCGATTCCTGTTCTGAGTGGAAGCTGTACTGTTAAACCGCTGTATGGTCTTGGCCACCATCCTGCAGCTCAGTTTCAGGGTCTTGGCAATCTTCTTATAGCCTAGGCCAGTGACGGCGAATCTTGGCACTCTAGAGGTTTTGGAACTACATTTCCCATGTTGCTCATGCACTCCGCAGTGTAGTTGAGCATCATGGGAAATGTAGTTCCAAAACATCTTGGGTGTCAAGGGTCTCCATCACTGGCCTAGGCCATCTTTATGTAGAGCAACAAGTCTTTTTTTCAGATCCTCAGAGAGTTCTTTGCCATTTGGTGCTATGTTGAACTTCCAGTGACCAGTATGAGAGAGTGAGAGCAATAACACCAAACTTAACACATGCTCCCCATTCATACCTGAGACCTTGTAACACTAACAAGTCACATGACACTGGGGAGGGAAAATGGATAATTGGGCCTAATTTGGACATTTTCACTTAGGGGTGTACTCACTTTTGTTGCCAGCGGTTTAGACATTAATGGCTGTGTGTCGAGTTATTTTGAGGGGACAGCAAATTTACACGGTTATATACGGTGTATAATATATCCGTATTTATCTGCGTATAACACGCACCTTCATTTTAAGCGGGAAGTTTCAGGGAAAAAAAAAAAAAAAAAAAAAAAAAAGACCCTTACATTTTAAATAAAGAGCTTTGAAGCAAAATTAGGATCACAGCTCATCAATGCAGCCTCACCAGTGCCAATCTGCAGCCTCACCTTTCCCATCATTGCAGCCTTGCCAGTGTTGGATTATCCCTGCTGTCTCCGAGGCAAGAGGAGGAGCGAGCACCGCTGAATTACAGAGCTGCGATCTCCTGTGTACCCAGCGCTCCATCATTCACAGCCATGCCTCCTGGCCATGCTCATATGATAGACAGAACAGTGGCCCAATGCGGGGCCAGGAGGTGTGGATGTGCATGACGGAGTGCCGAGTACACTGGAGATCGCGACTCTTCCCTCAGAGACAGCAGGGATCGGCTTATAACAAGCACACATGATTGCCCCTGATATACACCAATAAATACGAATAGAGATATATAGATATAGCTCTTACAACAAAAAAAAAAAAAAAAAAAAAAAAGGAAGAAGAAGGGGTCAGAACACTTCTTGGCCTCTTGGCTTCACATGGGGTTCAAAAGTTGAACAGGCCACAAACTACAGGAGAGATTAAGTATAACGCTGGAGGAAAGACACCATGCAGCAAATGGATTAAATAAAGTGACAAAGACGCTGTGTCAAAAGTCAAGTGTTGCAGTCGTCAAAAACCTGTCATGTATTGAAATGTTAGTGAATTCAGCTGGAATCCATCTAGGATATAGGACAATGAGAAAATCACTCGGCACATTTCTTTTCTGGGACAGACACTGCTACTATGTACTTTATGAGGAGCCCCGTTGTGAATAGGTCCAATGAAAGCAAAGGGGGGGGGGGGATTGAAACACATGAAAATCTAGCCTAAGCATGCTAGCTAAATTAAAACTAAACTTGTCAAACAGATAATGGAACCGTTGGTATACATTTATGTAAATTATTTTATCTAATAGTTTTGTTTATTCTGTGCAGCTGCTTTTGAGATTCTGAAACCCCAGCTACACCGTAAAGCAAGTAGGCTGACACTAATCTCCCATTACCATTAAGACAGTAGTGACAGCCAGGGCCGCCATCAGGGGGGTACAGCCGTTACAACTGTAAGGGGCCCTGGGGCCCGCCCGGGCCAGAAGAAGGCAGGAAGGGTAAAGGGGATCAGTGCTGTGCAGTATAGAAACGATCTCACAGTTTCTACAGTTATCGTGTCACTGAGCTCAGATATCGAGCTCTTTACTGCCATCTCTGCCTACTATGTGCATGTGCATCCCTCGTTGTACTATGCTTCTCAGCAACATGTCAGTAGGAAGTTACAAGTAGGGGCTGTGAAGGAAAAGGAGAGGGGCTGTTTGTGTACAGGGAGGGGCCAGAGGCTTGTGAGTGTACAGATTTGTGTATGTGGGGGCTGCCATATATACAGGTGTGTGTGTTGGGGGGGGGTGCACTGACATATATACAGGTGTGTGTGTGGGGGGTGGCTGACATATATACACAGGTGTGTGTGTGGGGGGGGGGGCTGACATATTTACAGGTGTGTGTGTGTGGGGGGGGGCTGACATATTTACAGGGGTGTGTGTGTGGGGGGGGCTGACATATATACAGAGGTGTGTGTGTGTGTGTGTGTGTGTGTGTGTGTGTGTGTGTGTGTGTGTGTGTGTGTGGGGTGGCTGACATATATACAGGTGTGAAGGGGGGGGCACTGACATTTACCTAAGCACATATGTAGGGTTTACTTATCTTTCTCCAAAGCTCTAAGTGCCGTGTATTTCTGCTGCTCCATTCCTCTGTTATCAGCAGAGTCACTTCTGACAACTTCTCCGACACATGAGCTGAAAATTTGTGTCGGGGAGGGAGCTTAGAGGAAGATAAGCAAAAGAGCTTGTCTATTCAGACTATACAGCTCTGCATATTCCTTTGCCTATGTGGAGTGGGGGTGTGTCCCTTTCCTCCAATCAGCTCACACAGTATGCCCAGACTCCCCTCCCACTGCTGGAAGAGGAAGTAAGATTTCTAACAGATGTGCAGTTTCCAAAGAATGTAGAAAGTGAAAGACAGCAGATATACAAGTAAAACTTATGTAGGGAGATTTGTTTTATCTGTGTATCCTCTGAGGCTGTTCACTTCACTGGTATAGGAGACAGCGTTTTCAACCGCTTTAAGAAATGCCATAAACTGCTGAATCCTGCATGAAATTCCATGTCCAATACTGCACATGGACTGGGCCATTTTAAGACTACCAAGTGTGGCAGGATTATAGGAGCTTCCCTTCATTGAACGCCATCATTATTGCGCCCAAAGATTTTCCAGTTGACCTGGCTAAACCTTCCCTAAAGAAGTACTAAACTATTTGTATACCACTTCAGTTTAAGTCCTTAGGACAGTCCTAATGCTAAAGAGGACTGGCAGATGAGTCCCCATCTATTGTTATTAAAAATATATCTGCCAGTCTATAGCCTTGCCAATTAGAAATGCTCATTTTCTCTTTGGAGTGCTATAGGGCCTTAAACAAATAAAAAATAAATAATAAGTGTAAAATGGGCTTTTTTGCAGCAACTCATAAGAACCAGAATGCCGTTTTCTGTGTGCATTCCAAATTGTAGTAGGTGTCATTTTTTTTAATGAACCTTGAACTTGGTTTAGCTCAAATTGTATGTTGATAGAATGGAAAGTTTCCAAGCCTGCCTTTCCCTTTTTACTACCTATGCAGCTTTGCCCATGTAACACACAGTGTTTATGCAGGCAGGAAGGGAAGGTGTAATTATGGTGAAAAATATGCTCAGATCTGATTGACCAGTTATCTTACAACTAAAACATTTTAAAAACAAATCACATTTACAAAGTTGTGACATCTAATAAAATGTGGTTCTAAATAAATGTCATTGTAACTACTGTAGGTGGGGGCTGAACAGCGGATAAATTATAGTGGGATCCAGGCAGGATTAAAGCATGTTCAAACCCAAAAACAAAAATACTGATACAGCTACAGCTTACCAGTCTCCTTATATGTGGTGCTGCATTCGTCTTTTTTCCTTTATTCTAACCTGGTAATACTGCCATTAACACTTGTCTTAGGATGACACATGTACTAAGCAGCATTCTCACCCTAGGAAAGGGAGTGCGTTAGGCCACGAGCTCTTCTTCATAAAAGCAGGAGGTGTTTTGTAGTCCCCAGAGAAAGCTGGGAACAATGCTAACTGGTAACAGCCCAGAGGTTGAGAGCACAGCTTTTTTTGCACTTGAACAGATATAATAAAACCCTTTCAACTGTATTTGGCCATGGTAGGGTGTGGGTTGAGCGACCTCAATGAATCCGGCACCTCATCCTTGATTTAAGAGGATATAGATATAGGATTCGAACTAGGGATTATAACGGTGCCCAGCATATGATAACAAACAATTCTAATTTATAGTATAAAATTAAGTTTTATTACATAAAAACAGCAGACAAATCAATTCATAGGTACGCAAGATAGAGTATTTCAAGTAATACCAGCCAAGGTATCCATGTATCAATGGCAATTCCTGATAGCAATCCCTACATGTGTCACCAATCATTGGCTTCTTCAGGGGAGTATGTAATTGCCAGTCTATGATAGTGGCTCCAGTAACAATAAAATGCAAAGAGACAACCAATTACCATTTAACACAGCAAATTATCACACAATGTACAGAAGCACAAAACATAATTCGTTAATACATTGCTCGTGCAGGATGGCTCAAACCGTCCTCTCAATGGTCCACAAATCCACCTACCTCCAGGCATCCCCAGCCGAGCGGCGCGCGCACCTGGGCCATCCAGGGACAACAATATTGGGCACCGTAAAGAACTATTATTATCACCGAATATTCTAAACATGCTCAAGTGAAAAACGTTTTGACCAAGTTTTGGCCCATTCTTACTGCTGACCCCATCAATAAATACATAAAATCCTACCCTGAAATCACGTAGTGACGCTCACCTTCCCTCAAGGACCGTTTGAACAAAAGTCACCACTCTCTCCCTATCTCAGACAGTACATCTCATGCGTGCACTTATGTCAGAGATGCTATATATGTCGCTTTACCACTAGTGGTCCAGAAACAATTCTCCCAAAGGGTTATGTTCACAGCATCAAGTATAGAGTCACGTGTAATACCATAGGTGTTTAACTACGTGCCGACGTGGATGTTTCTACGTCGGAAAAACCAAGCGCCCTTTTTTTAAACGGATCAGAGACCATACTATACCCATCCTCAAACATTTTATGACTAATGCCATCAGTAGACATGTTGGACTCCAACATGACTGATTCCAGTACGATTACCTTCACATGTTAGGATGTGATCAATACCTCCGCCCCTATTACAATTAGAGACCCACTGGATCCACAATTTGGATGCCACGAAATACCCGGGCCTAAACGAATATAATCAGTTTTAAATCATTTCTATAATTGATACAAAAGAATGTATATCCATTCTAATCTTGTCCATGCTAGATGCATTATCTGGTGTTTGATCTTCTGATATTAAGTTTTGGTCATAACTAGACTTGTCTACCAAGCCCCTCCTTTCTTTCCTTCCCCTTTTCCACCTCAACTGCCATCCCTTAGTGACTTCCTGAACTGGTTTAATCTGTGCCATATTGCTGTATTCATATCCTTATGGTCTCACGTCCATTTTTTGTATAGTTCTTTAGAATCCACTGGATAATTTTGACTCTTATTGATATTGCTATTATTTTTTGTTTACATTATATACCATTGAGAGGACAGTTTATGAGCCATGCCGCACGATCAATCTATTAACTAGAAATTATTATGTACATTGTGGGATAAATGGTAATTGATTGTCTCTTTGCATTTATTGGTATTAGAGCAACTATCGTACACTGGCAATTACATACTCCCCTGAAGAAGCCAATGATTGGCGAAATATGTAGGGATCGTCATCAGCAATTGCCATTGACACATTGATACCTTGGCCAGAATTTATTACTTGAAATACTCTATTTTATGCACCTATGAATTAATTTGTCTGCTGTTTTTATGTAAAAAAAGGAATTTTATACTATAAATTAGAATTGTTTGTTATCATATGCTGGGCACCGTTATAATCCCTAGTTCGAATCCTATATCTATATCCTTTCAACTGTATATTTAACAGATTAAAATGTAGCAAATAAGAGAGATGTATTGTTAGATTGTACGTAGACTTTAGGGGTACATACAAACATGAAAATTCTGCACGTAAACTCAGCCATGTGACCCACTTTACCATCTGAGTAGTAACCCTGTTCTCCAATTCCCTGTGGCTACAGTTTGTGAACGACCTTAAAGCTCAACACCAGGCTCATCTCACCTCCACAATATATTCTGCATCTCTGTACTGCCACCATACCCACTTTATTCATTGTTAGCTTTTACTCCTAGCACTATACACAATGGTTTAAATTGCCTGCGATTAGCACCTCTATAGTGTTGTTCACAAGTCCGGGTTACTGGAGAAAGTTCCTGTTTGCTGCCAACTTCCTTAAATGACATGTTCCATGATTGTTTGGCACTTGTCCAGTTTCAGGGCGTTTCGGAGCATTGCTCTAGGCCCGGGGTGTCCAAACTTTTTTCAAAGAGGGCCAGAGTTGATGAAGTGAACATGTGCGAGGGCTGACCGTTTTGTCTGACATTCTTTGAACCATTAAAATTTGGTCTAAGTGTGTTCGTTTTAGCGCTAATACACTGCCCAACAAGCATTCTCCTGCCTTTGTGGCTGTGTGTGAGTAAAGAGATGAGCTCGGGCGTGTTATTTGGATATACCGTATTTATTGGCGTATGACACGCGCCTTCGCTTTAAGAGGAAAGTTTCAGGAAAAAAAGAAAAAAAAAAAAAAACCCACACTTAAATTTTAAATAAAGAAATGTGAAGCAAAATAAGGCTTAGTGCTCCTCTGCAGCCTCACAAGTGGCATAAATGCAGCACCCACCATTGCCAGGAATGCAGCCCGATTGATGCTCATCCATCTGCAGCCTTGGAGGGGACGAGCAGCAAAAGATTACCTACAGGAAAAACTCCTGTTTTCTCTGCGGCTTCTTTAATACAAAGTCCCTCCTCCTATGATGGACAGAACAGTAGTCCAATGGCAGCTCAGGAGGCGGGACTTCCTATTACAGAGGCTGCCGAGTAACCAGGAAATTCTCCTGTGTGTACGGCACTCATCCCGCCTCCTCCCAGGCAGCCAACATACATATCAATTGTATCCCTGGTGCTGGGAGATCGTTGGGTGCCACAAAAGATATACATGTCAAAATAACCAGACGGGCCGTTCAAAACCAGAACGCGGGCTGGACTTTGGACATGCCTCCTCTAGGTAGTGAAGAAGGAGGAGTAATGAGCTCTATTATCACCACCCACAGCCATAGCCAACAGCATACTGCCCATAGGGCTCAGGAAGTAGACATTACATGGCAGGATTATATGGCAATTGTGACAATAAATCTGCCAGCATGAAGGTGGGTAATGTCTCATGTCACCTATCTAGTCTAACTTTGCATTTTGAGAATTGAAATGAGTCCACTAACATTTCGAACGATCAGACTGATTAAACATTTTTTGGACCGATATTCTATCCATGTATGGCCAGCTGTAAGGATCACTCAAGAAGGGTGTCCAAATGGCTTGGCTTAAGACAAAGTGGCTGTGCAATACTTACTACTGCACAGCCCAATGTAACAATAAGAGACAAATGAACACCAGGAAAGACTTCAGAAGGGGTTTTCAAAAGCAGCCATATTTTTATTAAATAAACTGCAGATGTGCTTTAAATCTGACCCTGCAGAAATGTGAGCGAGTGGGTTCACTGGTTCTGAGCACAGCTCTCTGAAATTCTTAGAGGGGAATGCTGAACAGCATTAAAGCACAGGAACATGAGCATATGGGTGCACTTTAAATCTGACTGTAGTGGACCAGGGCTGCCTACCCTTTGGGTCCCTAAACCCGGGGGATAAGGGGATGTTCAAATATTATCTTCCAGGTCTACAGTTGGAGCGGTCATTTTTTTTTCTGCAATGCATCCTTATGCTGCAAAGGAAGTGGTCAAGGGTATACATATGCTGAGGCCAAAATGCTATGCGAAATATGATCGTAGTTGTCCTGTTCATGACTCATTCTACTAAATAGAGGTGCCCCGCAACCACGTGCAATGCATGTGTGAGGTACAAGGAGTTAAATCAGGTGAGGAGGAGGCAATACTACACACTAGAGATGGGCTCAGGCATGCAAGATCCTAATCCCAACCCACTTGCCTGTCCCCACCAGGAATCCCACACTGCACACCGCTAATTACAGGCAGTGAGACATTTCCTGGTCCACAGCTGCACAGACTGGGAAATGTCTTAGGCCCCTTTTACACGAACAGACCGTTCAGGTCCGCCTGTCAGTTTTTTTTAGGCGGACCTGAACGGACGCTCCATGCAGGTCTATGGAGCGACGGATGTCAGCGGTGACATGTCCACTGACATCCGATCTGCTAAAATCAGATGTATGGCGATACATTTGCATTTGTCCTGGCAGATCGGATCAGATGAGATCTGATGAAGACGGACATGCTGTCTGTTTTCGGCCGATCCCTCCATAGGAATCAGCGGTGCTCTGCCAGGCCCCTCCCCACTCAGTGAGCAGAGATGGACCTGTCATCCACCGGCTCAGCAGAGAGATCTCCTTGCTGAGCTGGTGGACTCTGCTGAGTGGATCCGCCTCGTGGAAAAGAGGCCCAATGTGCAGTGTTGGCTTCCTGGTGGGATCGGGCACGTGGGTTGGGACTAGGATCCCAAACACACCTGAGCCCATCTCTACTATACACATTACTGCTTGTCAAATGCTCTCCGAAGAACAATCTGAATGTAGATTCCTCTACAGAGAGCACCTCTAGTGTCAATTAGCTTTAAGAGTGTTTGCAACAGCACCAATGGTGGTGCTAGTAGTTGCCATATTTCATACTGAACCCTCAAGTTTTGGGGCTCCAGAGGTACTTTTGAAGAAAAGTAGATACACATTAAAAGTAGTAATAAAGTCCAAAAAAAAAAAAAAAAAATTACATATAAAGATGCAGTCTATCACTAACATTAAAAAGCAGTCACCTGTGTAACCTTAGGTACCTGCTGAACCTGTTATTTTTCAACTACTTTTGACAGAGCAACCTGTGCCGTAAAAGTGGCAGTTAGAGGGTTAAGACAAATCATTTACCCTGACAAGGGGAGGCTCACAGTCAGTGTTCAATAATTTAGATAAAACCTTTATCCCAAAAGGACATTTTTTTTCTATAACTGCTTAAAAAGCGTTAGCTGGAGTTAGGCTTCAACTCCATCTAATACTACCCTCTTCAGACAATACTGCTGATTAAGGGTGGCTCTATTGTTCCTCCATAGAAAGCAGAGCCACCCTAAGACAGGATGTCGGTTACAGGTCAGATAAGGAAAAAAAAAAAAAAAAAAAAAAAAGGAGTATGAAGAAATTTACCAAAATGAAAATGCATCAAATATTATAAGAAGGGGGGAGAATTTTGAGTGTCTGTCCTTTTCTTTGACCAGAAAACCATGCAGCAGTATTTCTAGGTGGAGTCACACAAAAAAAAAAAAAAAAAAAAAAAAACCTGCTAACTTTCACGCAGAGACTCGACGCCTGCAGACAGGGAGATGCATCTTCAGTCTGTGACCAGTCTGAATGCTGAATCCCACATAACAACATTTGGCCAAGTGCAGAGCAGATTGCAGTGATTTCTCAATATCTGTCACATCCCTGTGTCTGTATATGAATCACTTCCACAGCAGTAACCTTCAGCGTCTAAGTGATACGCTCACCTTGAGCCAGTCACGCCACATTGTGCCCTGATAATGTCACAGCTGATCTGAAAAAGCAATCAGCTGGGATTCTGCTGCCCATGTGCCATTACTACCAGGGAAAAACCCCAGTTTAAAAATTTCCTCCAGATTTATCAAAAATTTTGCCACGTAAATAGTTTAAAAAAAGAGAGAGACTGAAAGATCATTTATAGATTGCTCCCACTTTATATGGCGTACTTAGAAAGAGGTGTGGCTTTCGTATTAGATGGGTTAGCAAACAATAAAAACTGTATAACTTATCTACAGTTTAATATAATTTGTGAGAAAAAAAATGCACTAGGGGGTGAATTAAATGGTATGAGATTGACTAACATTCTATGATAAAAAAAATTTGAATTTACAATCTAATTTAAGCCCTATCAAAATAAAATCTAAGCGCTTATATGCTGGCGTGACCATATTATAAAACGTATTTATACATAAATCAGATATAGATCTAGAGTATCACCATCTATAACAAAAAAAAAAAAAAAATATTATATATATATATAATATTTTTTTTTATATTATTTTTTAAATACAGGATTTCACAAATCTGAGAGGTATATTGAATTCTGCAATATGACAGTTGTGATGCAACAAACGTAGACAAGGCTGCAGAGTGATTTTAAAAGAACAGCACACTCGTCAATGATTCAGCAAGAAAAACAACGTTTTATACACAAATAGACTTAAAAAAAAAGTTACTACAAAATTACAGTCTATTAATATAACAATTTCCCTTTGGGATTGATATTCTGTATTATCAGTGAAATAGTCTGCAATGCGTTTTAGATTTTATATACACAAAACGGTACAAAGGTAGTAAACTCTTCTACGCAATAGTCTATACCAGCCAGTTAAAAACTTTGTTCATGTTTTTATACTAATAAAGCATAACTATAATGTATATTCAGATATCGGCACTCCAACGGGTTTACTATAAAAGCAAAATAGAAGTGACCAATCAGAATTAAAAGTTATCGGAAAGTCTTTAAACGACATATCCATATGCAGCGTAGGTTCTTTGGAGATCCGTTTAGTAGACATGCTAACACAACTTTATACTTTTTTTTATACTTATTAGATCGCCTTTAAACATCTTACAGACTGAGCCACATCAGCAAAGCATTACCGGCAATGTAATTAAGCACATATGTTAAGAGAAGACACTTTATGCCATTATCTGATTATTCTAAGACACTAGAATAACTTACTGGAAAAAGACATCATTTTGGACTTTTCAAAAGCTCATACTGGAAAGAACAGTGACGAGACGTGACATGACACCTCCACACCTGCAGAGGTCTGCACCAACACAGCAACACACAGCCCACTGATGGACTCCAAGGGTTAATTCAATGCAAGCTTCACCTTATCCAGGATCCCATTCTTTGTTTCCAGGCAGAATACAGTGCAGATGTGAGAGAGCTCACACTGCGCATGCACGATCAAACTATGCATAAAATTGAATGGGGGGGGGGGGGGGGGGGTAATGTCCCTGAAAAGTGATCAGGGATGTACTTTCTGCAGATCCAACGATATGCCCGTTAACACTTTCTAGCACGGTGTCCCACCTTTAAGCTGGGGACTGACCGTATAGGAGCTTTTTTTTTGTTTTGTTTTTTACTGCATGTGAAATGTTTAACTCCTTTACTGACAGCTGGCTCATTGGAGTTCCATGCACACTGCACACGATACAACTCAGCGATTCAAACTGCAGAGAACAACCACACACGTTACAATCTGACTGTACAATCAATGTTATGGTGGCTATGTACACTTCAATTTAAATTACTTAATCAAAACTAAATCGAATCAGAAGCCGATCAAACAGCCATAACTTCCCTTCAGATTGATTAGACTTGGTTTAGATCGAATTTGAGAGAACTTAGTTGAAAACATTGGAAAACGATTGATTCTTTTGCATCAATCGGGCAGCATTGAGATACTATGGGGGGCAGATCAATTGAATGGGCTGTCAACTAGACATCGATTATTCCCTTTGGAAAAAAAAAAAAAAATTGGATTATCCAATCAAAGTGCACACGGCCACCATTTGATTTACCAGAGCTTTGTAGAAGGAGCAACTACCTGATCTATCCAATCTGTATACAGACAGACGGGCCCTTGTACTACATCGTTTTTGTAGATCTAAAGGCGATTGTAATGTGTGTGGTGAAAACAAGATGTGGCTTTCAATGGATGACACTGACAGGTGGGAGGTATATGATTACAATGTAACTAGATAGATAGATCTACACCCCTAGATTAGACTGCAGCATTATGTAGAATCCTCATCACCTTCCCTTCCATAGACACAAGTTATTGGACAAGATACAACACAAGCGAGGATCGCAATGCATTGAAGGGGCGAATTTCTAAAGCAGTGAATGTGACTTACACTATAAATGCACTGCAGGTGAATCTCTGCGTTTTAAACGCTGGTGACTGATTCACTGGTGAATGTTTGATGAGACAGATTTATACACATGTTCTGTTCCCCCCCCCTCCCCTCCCCTCCCCTCCCCTATGTTTCCAGAAACTAAAAATGATAAATAATAATAATATCTTCTGCTAGGACAAATGTGAAGAAGCTCTCCCAGAACATAAAAGGAAATAGTTTTTACCTCCCTTTTAGAGAAGTGAGATAAAAGAGGGCAGGTCTGCGGAGTCCCTGGCAGCGGATGGCATTTCCCGAAGTGCGCAGTAAAATATGGAGCTGGCGTGTGGGGTGGGAATGGGCACTTAGCGGGCGGTGGGGTGAGAAGCACGCTGGTCTGCACACTGAGGAAGCTCCAAGTGCACATGTAAGACTCGGCTGTCTTCTTTCCCCCCCCCCCACCCTGAAAGGTGGACCGGCTCTGTCCCGGATGGGTTTGGCAGCTGGTACCGTACTTGTCAGAAGAAAACCAGGACTGGCTTACCTTATATGCTGACTGAGCAACCCCAGAAGACCCGATCCTCAGCTGCGGAATGCCATATGGGGGGAAAAAGCAGAAGCAGCACTAAGCGAGACAGAGTGCTGGCTGAGGCTTTAGCATGGGTGTATAATGAATGCCGCCATTTTAAAGCCTGGCTCTTGAAATCACTAGGCATAACGAAATTAAAGCACGCCCCACGTACATAACTTCATTGCTGGGACGTGCAGCTGGGATGAAACTATACAGCCGCGGGGGGTGCGAGATGTCAACTAGGAAAGCAGGAACCTCGTCTGAGGGAAGGGAAGTGAACGCAAAGCGCTCGCCTCAATGGCACCGAGCCGGGCAGGTGAATATCAATGCACGGCTTTATAACAGCTGTGCCGTGCGGCTGCTACAACAAGCACTTTGCTGCAGTGAAATGTCCACAGGCTCGTCACAAGCGATTTCCTGTCTCCCTCTGCTGCGCCGACTTGGTACAGTCCACAAAACACAGCACCTAATGGCCTTTGGGAGCTGTGTCGTATTGTGGAGCTCTGGCTGGCTGCTGCCATAGCAACATTGCTAAAAAACCTACACGAGATCGGCACAATCCATCCACCAGTAGAAGGGGAAGGTGACTCCGAGCAATTAGTACCAGTGTATTCGCTCGTTCATGTGAAAGTTGCAGGCTGCACGTGCTATGGAGAATGTCTCCCGATGGGAGACGCGTGCACGTCTATATACGTCCCTGGACCCTCGTCCCTCAACAGTGCTTCCTAATGATCGGACTCCGTCCTTATAATGACACGAGGAAGGGGCTCTGCAGTCCTAATAGGTCATCTTGTCCTTGCTTTACCCAATAAGATGACTGGACAATTAGTGACCTTTAGTGCACAAAACTAGTACTAAAACTGGAAGCTTTTATTGGCAAAGCTTAATAGAAGAAGCTGATTGGCCACCATCCACAGCTACACCAGATTCTGGGGGCTCCAGTTTTATGAAATCTCCCCCCTAAGTCTCCAATGTCTAACAAGCAGAGGATATTATTAACTCCTACAGCGCCCAACTGCAATGTCACAGCATTGTGTGAGCCACTCCCCCCCCCCATGGACTTTAACTTTCTAAGTCCAGGATCAAGAGCAGACCGAGGTTATGACTGGTTAATTATTAGCTTATTTTCATTTATATGTTGTTATAACTCATACACACAACTATACAACAGACTGCACGATTCTGGCCAAAATGAGAATCACAATTTTTTTTGCTTAGAATAAACATTATACAAAAAAAAAAAAAAAAATGGGCTAACTTGTTTTTTATTTTTTTATTTTTATTATTATTCATTAGTCATTTTTTCCCAAAAAGATTGCAGTTGAAAGACCACAACTTTTTGTGTGCAAAAATGCACAAACGCACATAAGTGAAAATGCGCATAAATACGTGAAAATACATACCAAAAAAAAAAAGTCTAAAAAAGTAGATGCTTAAACAGAGGTATCATGTGCAAGAGAGATTCCCTTTCCTTTCCTGTTTTGGTGACAGTGTTTTCACTAGACAGAGTGCAGGAAACTCCCTAAAATGTCAACAATCAGTTTATATATATATTTTTTTTCTTTCCCTGTTTGTTTAAGTTTCTTTTGAAATGTATCCAGCCTCAGCCCCCACCCTAGTGAAGAATGATGTCCCGGCTTCTTCCCAGGATATCCCTGGAGGCTGCAGAAACAAGGACAGATCGCCTGTCAGCAGAGCAGGTGCTCATCATTGGGCAGCTGGTTTGATGAATGTTGACCAAAATAGTGGCACAGGACCCCGGTCGTGGCACCTGAACAGTTGGTCACAGCAGGGCATCACTGGATTCACTGGGCAGGTAAGTATCAGAATCAAACTCAGGATAATAGGCAGTGGAAATAAAAAAAGTCAATCGCAGGTGGTAGGGGAGGGGAGGTTGCTCTTTACTCAAGAAGTGAAGAACCGCCGGTTTGTTCCCTCCCACCAGTCTGTGGCTGAGTTAGACAGGCCATAGATCAGGGATATGCAGCTAGCGGACCTCCAGTTGTTGCAAAACTACAAGTCCCATCATGCCTCTGGGTGTCATGCTTGTGGCTGTCAGTCTTGTTATGCCTTATGGGACTTGTAATTTTGCAACAGCTGGAGGTCCACTAATTGCATATCCCTGTCATAGATGATACAATGGGGACGGAAAGTATTCAGACCCCATTAAGTTTTTCACTCTGTTATATTGCAGCCATTTGCTAAAATCATTTAAGTTCATTTTTTTCCTCATTAATGTACACACAGCACCCCATATTGACAGAAAAACACAGAATTGTTGTCATTTTTGCAGATTTATTAAAAAAGAAAAACTGAAATATCACATGGTCCTAAGTATTCAGACCCTTTGCTGTGACACTCATATATTTAACTCAGGTGCTGTCCATTTCTTCTGATCATCCTTGAGATGGTTCTACACCTTCATTTGAGTCCAGCTGTGTTTGATTATACTGATTGGACTTGATTAGGAAAGCCACACACCTGTCTATATAAGACCTTACAACTCACAGTGCATGTCAGAGCAAAATGAGAATCATGAGGTCAAAAGGAACTGCCTGAAGAGCTCAGAGACAGAATTGTGGCAAGGCACACATCTGGCCAAGGTTACAAAAAAATTTCTGCTGCACTTAAGGTTCCCAAGAGCACAGTGGCCTCCATAATCCTTAAATGGAAGACATTTGGGACGACCAGAACCCTTCCTAGAGCTGGCCGTCCGGCCAAAGTGAGCTATCGGGGGAGAAGAGCCTTGGTGAGAGAGGTAAAGAAGAACCCATAGATCACTGTGGCTGAGCTCCAGAGATGCAGTCGGGAGATGGGAGAAAGTTGTAGAAAGTCAACCATCACTGCAGCCCTCCACCAGTCGGGGCTTTATGGCAGAGTGGCCCGACTGAAGCCTCTCCTCGGTGCAAGACACATGAAAGCCCGCATGGAGTTTGCTAAAAAAAAACACCTGAAGGACTCCAAGATGGTTAGAAATAAGATTCTCTGGTCTGATGAGACCAAGATAGAACTTTTTGTCCTTAATTCTAAGCGATATGTGTGGAGAAAACCAGGCACTGCTCATCCCCTGTCCAATACAGTCCCAACAGTGAAGCATGGTGGTGGCAGCATCATGCTGTGGGGGTGTTTTTCAGCTGCAGGGACAGGACGACTGGTTGCAATCAAGGGAAAGATGAATGCGGCCGAGTACAGGGATATCCTGGATGAAAACCTTCTCCAGAGTGCTCAGGACCTCAGACTGGGCCGAAGGTTTACCTTCCAACAAGACCATGACCCTAAGCACACAGCTAAAATAACGCAGGAGTGGCTTCACAACAACTCAGTGACTGTTCTTGAATGGCCCAGCCAGAGCCCCGACTTAAACCCAATTCAGCATCCCTGGAGAGACCTAAAAATGGCTGTCCACCAATGTTTACCATCCAACCTGACAGAACTGGAGAGGATCTGCAAGAAGGAATGGCAGAGGATCTCCAAATCCAGGTGTGAAAAGCTTGTTGCATCTTTCCCAAAAAGACTCATGGCTGTATTAGATCAAAAGGGTGCTTCTACTAAATACCGAGCAAAGGGTCTGAATACTTAGGACTATGTGATTTTTCAGTTTTTCTTTTTTAATAAATCTGCAAAAATGTCAACAATTCTGTGTTTTTCTGTCAATATGGGGTACTGTGTGTACATTAATGAGGGAAAAAAATCAACTTAAATGACTTTAGCAAATGGCTGCAATATAACAAAGAGCGGAACATTTAAGGGGGTCTGAATACTTTCCGTCTCCACTGATAAGTTTTTCTTTCCTGCAACCATGGGTTGCAGGAAAAAAAAAAAAAATATATATATCAATTGATTTCCCCATCAACGCAGACAGTGTTGATGGGGGAATCCCTCCCGTGGAGCTATTGTGTTCTCCCAGCGAGGGGGGTGGGAGCCGTCCCTGCCGGGAGAACACAGTGATTATTGTTAGCGGCTATAGCCTCAGGCACTAATCAGTTTGCTGAAAATCCCATGTGCAGGTTGTACCCAAGTCCATCAATGCATCAACTTTAGTTCAATCAGCCTGCCCATAGATGGGTTGAATCTTTAGCGGTCCCTGCTGAACTGGCCAGGATTCATACCAGCTATGGCCCGCTTTACTGTTTTTGGGTTTTTTTTTGGGGGGGGGGGGGCGTATTGATTTTTACATTTCATAATGCAGATTTTCAGGAAAGTAAACAAACCTTTATCTCCACATGAAAGTGTTGCAGTAATGCACCCGGTAAAGCACAGGTTTATCATGCATATCTTTATCACATGGTACTGTGTGGTCCATGTAGATCCCATTTTGATGAACCTGCACTGCAGAACACTACAAGCACATACCATGCATTGTGGTGTACGAGGTTAGGGTGCAGGTTTGGTTTTTGTTCCTTTGGTATGCATTGGCAGCCTATTCAGAATGAATGGACTGCCTTAACGCAATACATGTTAGCAAAAAAAAAAAAAACAAAAAAAAAACAAAAAAAAAAAAAAAGTATGGGTAAAGTAACACTGCAATAGAACAGGATGATGAAAACTCAAAATGAATATTTCATTTACTAAAACACTGTATATCATAAACAACTGCCATTGTTTTTATCTCTTTAAAATCTTTTTATGCATCTCAATGCTGCTGCTCCCCTGCAGCCTCTTTGCAGCTACTTCCCATCTACATTCATGCACTCCAGTGATGGTTGAATGGCATTTGTCAGAGAGGGTCTCCTGATGGTGACAACAGTGGACCATACTTGCATAATTTATGCTGGAACAGCTACTTGTAGTCTTCATTAGAAGCCCTTGTGACACAGCAATACAATTGGCAGAAAAGAACGGAGCTTTATGATCCTAAAACAGGAAATGCCTGAACAAGAACCTTCACAGTAGGATCACCCAAAATTATTATTTTAACTACTTCAGCCCCAGAAGATTTTATCCCCTTCCTGACCAGAGCACTTTTTGCGAGTCGGCACTGCGTGGCTTTAGCTGACAATTGTGCGGTCGTGGACGTTGCACCCAAACAAAATTAACGTCCTTTTTTTCCCCACAAATAGAGATTTCTTTTGGTGGTATTTAATCACCTCTGCGTTTTTTATTTTTTGCGCTATAAACAAAAAAAAAGCAACAATTTTGAAAAAAAAGCAATATTTTTTACATTTTGCTATAATAAATATCTCCAAAAATATATAAAAACACAAAATGTTTTCCTCAGTTTAGGCCGATATGTATTCTTCTATATATTCTATAAAAAAAAAAAAAAACGCCATAAGCATATATTGATTAGTTTGCACAAAAGTTATCTCGTCTACAAAATAGAGGATAGTTTTATGGCATTTTTATTATTATTATTTTTTTTAATAGTAATGGCGGCGATCTGCAATTTTTATTGTGACTGCGACATTATGTCGGACACTATTTTGGGACCATTGTCATTTATACAGCGATCAGTGCTATAAAAATGCACCGATTACTGTGTAAATGGCAGGGAAGGGGTTAAACACTAGAGGGCGATGAAAGGGTTAAGCGTGTCCTAGGGAGTGATGGGCTACCACTCACATGACAGCGATCACCGCTCCCGATGAAAGGGTGATCTCTGTCATGTCACTAGGCAGAACAGGGAAATGCCTTGTTTACATAGGCATCTCCCCGTTGTGCGGCTCCGGGACACCGGTAGACATCGGGTCCCGCGGGCACGGTCACGCTGTGCACATGCCCACTAGCCCTGCCCATTAAAGGGGACGTACAGGTACGCTCATTTGCCCACCGCTGCCATTGTGCCGACGTATATCAGCGTGCAGCGGTCGGCAAGTGGTTAATGAAAACTGCAGCTTTAAAAATGTTGAAAATGACATAGGCCTGTTAAGCTGGCCATACCAGTGATGGCGAACCTTGGCACCCCACTTGTTTTGGAACTACATTTCCCATGATGTTCATGCACTCTGCAGTGTAGTTGAGCATCATGGGAAATGTAATTCCAAAATATCTGGGGTGCCCAAGGTTCGCCATCACTGCTCTATACAATCAGACTGTACAATTCCTGTACAGGGGAATCTCCTTTAGATTTACCAAATATATGTAATATAGGAACAAACCAAAACATTCTATTCGATTTGCATCCATTTAGGCAGACCCTTGCACTAGATAGTTGATGGTAGATCTAAAGGAGATTGTATAGTGTATGGCCAGGTTTAACGCGTATAGGGGAATTTAGTGATTGGGTTTACGTAAACTTTAAATTACAGTATCACATTTATCTGCCTAGTCGTAAGGATAACTATAATATTACTCCACCCGGACTGAAGTATTACTTGCTACAAATAGGTGGTGTAAAGTAGACTTGTATTTAGAGAAATATATGGACTGCCATTGCTGATCTCCTGGAAATGCTAGTTGCCTGGCTCTCTGCCTTTTAAATACATCACTGAGAGCCGTGAGTGAAGTGGGAACTCTTGATCTGCATTCTTGTTTGAAGTCTAGGCCTTGGAAAGCAGTGAAATCTCTGAACAGCAGGACAGCCAAATAACATTTTCAGCAGCAGTCCTCCCCATATGATTGAGCTGCTGTCATCATTATCTGTGTGTGTTTGGAGAGAAGGCACTCAGAGCCCTAGTAGGCATCATTCTTGGCAACAGACCTGCCCACCTACAGTCCCATTAAAATAAGACCCAATCCACCCAAATGTGTATTTCCAGTTTGGGGTGGATGGATAAGCTGAATTCTATATTTCGTCAGTGAGATCTCTGAACCCGAGATCAAGGTCTGCCTATCCACCATAGGAATCATAAAGAGGTGTCATTCTCTATGCAGAATTCTTTTTTAATAAACGATTTTCAGGCCATAAAAGTTTTGTGAAGGAAAGTACACTTTCTTCTATTCTGCCTATCCTTTGTTGTGCTATTTGGCTGCATAATTTATAATATGTAATATAAGGAGAGGGAGAACAGATTTCAGGTAATTGTACTAGCTGAAAGGAAAACCCTGTTAATGTCATTTTCAACATTTTTAAATCTTCAGATTTCATGAAAAATAATTTCGGTTGATCCTGCCATATGGGTTCAGGCACTTCCTGTTAAAAACGCTCTGTTCCTGTCTCCCAGTTGTATGCCTGTGGCTGTACTTTTGTGGACCATTTTCAGCTGACAGTGGGCTAAATCCAGCTGTCAGCTGAAGTCACAGAGCCAGTCCTGCCCCCTCCACAGCCTAGCGCTCGGGGGGGGGGGGGCGCAGACAGCGGTGAATGACAGTCAACAGCTCTCTGCTCACAGAACACTGAGAACCGAGCGATCAGCAGGGTTTGATCGCTCAGTTCTCACCCATAGAGCTGTCAGGGGACAGATGCAGCATTGAGCCAATGCTGCATCCACCTTAGTAGGTATGATTTTAAAAAATATAGATAAAAATATATATACCAACCTTCTCTTAACTGTGTCACCGTGTCCAAAGGGCACTACAACACACATTACACAGGCAGGCTTGGTCCACTGTCACCACCAGGAGACCCACTCTAAGAAATGTCATCTAGCCATCACTGGAGTGCTTGTAGACAGAAAGTGGCGGAAAATAGACTGCAGGAGATCAGCAGCACTGAGGTGCAATAAAGTATTAAAAAAAAAAAGATGAAAACAAGCATTTAACAAAAAAAAAAAAAAATGTATATATGTGTGTGTGTATAGTGTATATATATAGTAGTGGTTTATAATGCCTAGTGCTTTAGCAAACTTAATGTCAGTTAGCCAGGGTCTATGTCTGTTTTCAGGGCCCCTTCACATCTTCCTGTTCCATTGCAGTGCTTTACCTTTATACACCGATTAGCGGGTGCACCTGACTTCCTGCAGCCACTGATCGATGAAAGATGTTCCACCGGGACATTGTATTTGACAGCGGTGCACGCTAATCAAAAACTAACAGTGTATTGTCAACTTAAGAACTGGTAAGCTTACAACATATTTAATGTTTGTTCTTGGGTTTAGTTATTATTCAAGGAAAACTAAAGTGAATTTAACCACTTCAGCCCCAGGAAAGTTTTACACCCTTAATGACCAGGCCATTTTTTGCAATACGGCACTGCGTCATTTTAACTGACAATTGCGCGGTCATGCGATGTTGTAACCAAACAAAATTGATGTCCTTTTTTCCCCACAAATACAGCTTTCTTTTGGTGGTCTTTGATCACCTCCTGTGGTTTTTATTTTTTGTGAGGTAAACAAAAAAAGAACGACAATTTAAAAAAAAAAAAAAAAAACAAAACAATATTTTTTATTTTCTGCTATAAAACGTTTCCAATAAAAAAAAAATCAAAATTTCCTCCTCAATTTAGGTAAATATTTTTTGGTAAAAAAAAAGTATATATTGATTGGTTTGCGCAAAAGTTATATCTTCTACGGCGATGTATTTCTGGCATTTTTTAAAAATGTATTTATTTTTTATTTGTAGTGGTGACTGTGACATTGCGGCGAACAGATCGGACACCTAGCTGACACTTTTGACACTTCTTTGGAAACCAGTGATCAGTGATAAAAATATGCATTAACACCGTATAAATGACACTGGCAGGGAAGGGATTAACATCACCAGACAATGCTGGATTTACAGGCACTGAGTATGTGTTTTTTTTTTTGTACAACCCAGGGGTATCAAAAATGATGGAAAGGGAAGAGAAGGGGGTAAAGTTCATCTTTAACCACTTAAGGACCAGGCATTTTTCTGAGATCTAGTGCTAGAATTACTACTCTCACATGTCTGGCATGAACACTGTTTACATATGTGGGCGTGACCTGCGTATGCTTTCACCATTGTGTGCGAGCACGGGGGCCCCTTTAAAAAAAAAGTTATTGCTATCGCAAGAAATGTAAACATCTCTTCCGATAAGAATACAACATGACAGGTCCTCTTTATGGAGAGATGTGGGGTCTATAAGACCTAGGGTTGCCACCTTTCCTTCAAGCTAAACCCGAACACTTTAACAGCACAATTAGTATTTCACTATACATCAGGAGTCACCCTTTACATTAGGAGCTCTGTACTGAGCATGCAGTAGTCCCCTTTACATCAGGAGCCCCCCTTTCACATCAGAGTCCTCCTTCACATCAGCAAGGGACCCTTTATATCAGTACCTCCTCTTATATCAAGGGCCCCTTTACATCAGGAGCCCTCCTTAAATCAAGAGTCCCTCTTTCATATCTCCCATTACATTAGTAAGACACTGGAGGGGGGCAGTGTGTGACAGGAGGAGGGGGGCAGTGTGTGACAGGAGGAGGGGGGCAGTGTGTGACAGGAGGAGGGGGGCAGTGTGTGACAGGAGGAGGGGGGCAGTGTGTGACAGGAGGAGGGGGGCAGTGTGTGACAGGAGGAGGGGGGCAGTGTGTGACAGGAGGAGGGGGGCAGTGTGTGACAGGAGGGTGGGGGCAGAGCGTCACAGGAGGGGGGGGGCAGAGCGTCACAGGAGGGGGGGGGCAGAGCGTCACAGGAGGGGGGGGGGCAGAGCGTCACAGGAGGGGGGGGGCAGAGCGTCACAGGAGGGGGGGGGCAGAGCGTCACAGGAGGGGGGGGGCAGAGCGTCACAGGAGGGGGGGGGCAGAGCGTCACAGGAGGGGGGGGGCAGAGCGTCACAGGAGGGGGGGGGCAGAGCGTCACAGGAGGGGGGGGGCAGAGCGTCACAGGAGGGGGGGGCAGAGCGTCACAGGAGGGGGGGGGCAGAGCGTCACAGGAGGGGGGGGCAGAGCGTCACAGGAGGGGGGGGCAGAGCGTCACAGGAGGGGGGGGCAGAGCGTCACAGGAGGGGGGGGCAGAGCGTCACAGGAGGGGGGGGCAGAGCGTCACAGGAGGGGGGGGCAGAGCGTCACAGGAGGGGGGGGCAGAGCGTCACAGGAGGGGGGGGCAGAGCGTCACAGGAGGGGGGGGCAGAGCGTCACAGGAGGGGGGGGCAGAGCGTCACAGGAGGGGGGGCAGAGCGTGACAGGAAGGGGGGGGCAGAGCGCGACAGGAAGGGGGGGGCAGAGCGCGACAGGAAGGGGGGGGCAGAGCGCGACAGGAAGGGGGGGGCAGAGCGCGACAGGAAGGGGGGGGCAGAGCGCGACAGGAAGGGGGGGGCAGAGCGCGACAGGAAGGGGGGGGCAGAGCGCGACAGGAAGGGGGGGGCAGAGCGCGACAGGAAGGGGGGGGCAGAGCGCGACAGGAAGGGGGGGGCAGAGCGCGACAGGAAGGGGGGGCAGAGCGCGACAGGAAGGGGGGGGCAGAGCGCGACAGGAAGGGGGGGGCAGAGCGCGACAGGAAGGGGGGGGCAGAGCGCGACAGGAGGGGGGGCAGAGCGCGACAGGAAGGGGGGGCAGAGCGCGACAGGAAGGGGGGGGCAGAGCGCGACAGGAAGGGGGGGGCAGAGCGCGACAGGAAGGGGGGGGGCAGAGCGCGACAGGAAGGGGGGGGGCAGAGCGCGACAGGAAGGGGGGGGCAGAGTGTGGCAGGAAGGGGGGGCAGAGTGTGGCAGGCAGAGTGTGACAGGAGGGGGGGACATGGTGTGACAGGAGGGGGCAGAGTGACAGATGTGGGCATAGTGACAGGAGAGGGGTATAGTGTGACAGGAGGAGGCAGTGGCAGTGTGTGACAGGAGAAGGGCAGACTGACTGTAGGGCATTCACTATACTATACACTGGGCACCGTGTAGAAAAGTCAGGAATCTGCAATCTGCTGTTGCAGTGTATATATTTTTGAGTACCGGGTGGGAGCTGCTTAAGAGCAACAGAAGACTCTCTTACCTTACAAGCTTGACAGGAGCAGCATGGCTGAAGGGAAGATGTGGGAGCCGGAGTGGGGGACGGAGCTGGGAGGCGGAGCTGCTCTGCACAGAGATACAGAGGATGAGAGACGCAGTCTAGCAAACGGAAGCAGCATGGCTGAAGGCAAGATGTGGGAGCTGGAGTCGGGGGGCGGAGCTGCATGGAGAGGTGCAGTATGAAGAGATCAGGCTGCCAAGTATCTTATAGGGTGAAGCGCCTACACAGTATAGAACAGCCTCACCCATACAAACCCCTCAATTCTCACCCACCCTAATCATCGAGCAGCTCATCTCCCCACCCTCTGAATGGCAGTCGCGTTTCCCACTTCCCCTCCCAACTGACAGCACAGAAGTTTGCTCTGTGTGAGTGTCAGGCACACTGAAAACTGGACACGTGTGTCAAAACCCGGACTCTCCGGGGTGAATACCGGACAGGTGGCAACCCTAATAAGACCCCACATCTCTCCTCTAGAAATGAAAAGCATTAGATAAAAAAAAAAAAAAACAAAAAACACATTGATCTAACGATACTTAAAAAAAATGGCCTTGTTTACATTGGGCACAAACTAGAAGTGACGTCATGACATTGCTCCGGTCCTCCCAGGCCATAGACCTGAGTGGAGGCCATCTTTCCTTTGGCACATCTCTGTGACCAGCCGCTGCCAGCGACAGATCGGTTCCCGGGACTACCGATCATCCGGGTAAGCTCGGGAACCACTGGAAAGCTACAGCCATAACCCCGGTATTAAATGTCAACTTTATGACTATTTTCCTAGTTAGGCGGTCGGCAAATGGGAAATTTTATATATTTGCTAGAGTTATCCTTTGAGCAGAACACAATGGGGAGATAAGAACACAGAGGGCCCCCACAGCCTTGCAAGGTTTTCTTACAAGCAGGAACCCAGTGCACTGCCAATATTCTTTGCATTAAATAGCAAAAAAAAAAAAAAGAAAAAACGCAGAAACATGCATATTTAACAAAGCCATATTAATGACAATGAAGCGCAATTTCTATTAATTACACTTACATGCAATATCAGATATGATTGTTTTGCAAGGCGTGAAAAATGAAATAATGCATATTTAATGGCCTTCTGACAGCATTCATTAATCTGCTTCCTATTTTCAGCGTGAGCCTGACTTCATAATGGAGACATGGACAAGGCTGCACTAGATGAACACTGAGCCCAGCCAGAAGACTGTGTAAATAAATTATTGTCTGACCTGTGGACACATTTTATTTCACAGGATGCTTATCTATTCCAGGTAAAAAGAAAATCGAAGCTACACAGAGCTAAAGGGGTTGTGATAGCTGAATGCACAATGTGAGGGCAGAGAAGCATATCCGATGCCTATGGTGTCAGCCTTTAGCTACTACTCATTGATATCCTGGGGGGCAGGGGGCAGCCTGGGAGAGCAATTAAAATAAACTGCAGTGTCTAGCTGCATTGGATACTGCAGTCCACTTTTATTCTGATGCAGCAAAGAGTGATGCAAAAAATCTTTTTTCCAAGTGAGTGCATTAGGGCAACTTTGTGCCCTTTGTATCAATGGGCACTCAATGAGTTGTACAGTTAAAAAAAAAATAAAATATTTCTAAATATTGAATTAACTGTAGAAACATATGCATAGATAAAAATACCACAATGTCTCAATGCTAAGCCTATCTCCTGGGCAAGGGTTCATCAGCCTGCATCCTCCTGTCTTGTAGGCTCTTTAATGTGAGATGTCCTTTTTCAGGTGTTCCCAAGAAAGGGTATCCCTCGCAAAAGCATCTCAATCTAATAACCCAAATGAGTGAGCATAATCTCCCCTTTGCACACTTCTTAGCCGCTAGCTGAGAAGTTAGTGGAATCCCAGTTGAGGAAACACTGGGTAGGTGTCCCCCCTGGGTTTCTTTCCAACATCCCTGGCAAATATCTCTAGCAAGTACCAAATATGGTGAAGGTTGCATGCAAGTGTGTGTGTGTGTGTGTGTGTGTGTGTGTGTGTGTGTGTGTGTGGGGGGGGGGGGGGGGGGGGCTGAGTTTTCACACAACCTCAACTTGCTCCCACCCTCTACTGGGTGCCGAAGGGCCTGAAACCAAGCAGACCTTGCTGTTGGCATGGATGGCTTGTGTCAGACTACCCTCTGCACTGGGCGGGTCACAAGATGGGCAATTCCGAAAATTAACCAAAAAATAATCCTTTAAGCCTTCAGGTCTGTATAACAATACACATGATAAGCACAACTACAGGGGCTGGCTTTAGATGTACTGTAGATGAACATAAAAATTCTACTTGAAAATATGCCAATGTGTGAGTCCTTTCTCTTCCAGTGGGATGGTATGCCAAGGGCCATGAGAAGTTGACTTCCCTTACTTCCAACATCAATTTAGGCTGCATGTGCATCTCCTTGGGATCATTTTGTCCGCTGAAGGCATAGAGAAAGGAGTAGATTAGGCAGTTACAGAACTGTCAAGTATGAGATAGCTGTCAATGTCTCAAGATATAGGTTGTACAAACATAGTGGAAGAACGCATTTTTGTGCCTCCCATTGAAAGAGTGGGAGATCATTTGTGGAGGTTGTGTTGAGCCCATTTGGTGGCTGCTGAAAAAAATTTTCAGCAGGTTTTAGTGTTTAGCATTAAGACTTTTGATGGGGATACTCCTACATTCAAATCTAAGCCTGACTATCCTTTAGCGGTTTGGCCTAACCTAGTACTGTCCACCTGGCATAGAAATGGTGTCTTCAAGACTGTGCTGCCAGATTTCTCCACCTAGTAAATAAACCCCTCAGGAGGCAGGAGTTGTGCTGTTTTTAGCAATTAATACAGCACCTATGGCAAAGAAATAATTTCTCACCTGTTGCTAACAAAGCTTTCAACTAAGTGAATGCCAGAGAAAGAAAACAAACATTTCAGACTTAAAGAGGAGTTCCGCCCCCCATGAAAAAATTAAGTCAGCAGCTACAAATACTGTACCTGCTGACTCTTAATATATTAGGACACTTACCTGTCCAGGGTTCCCGCGATGTCGGAACCCCAACCGATTTTCGGATTGGCTCTCGGGTGCTGCTACCGCCATTCACAGCCGGTTCCCTACTGCACATGCACGAAGCGCGCTGCTCTTCTAACTGGCCCGGCGGCAGGGGAAGGAGGAGGAGGGCTGAACTTCCGAGGGAAGGCACCAGAAGTGGGGGGAGGGTACTTGTCAAAAACAGGTACCCGTTTACCCCTCCCCCTGAAAAGTGACAAATATAGCTCCGGAGGGGGGGAGGAAGCAGATAAGCGAAGGTTCCACTTTTGGGTGGAACTCTGCTTTAAGCTGGTGATACACAGTTCATTTTTTTTTTCATTCAGCCAGGGAGCATATCCCTTCAGCCACAAAAAAAGTGGATGGAGGGATCCCCCCTGTGGAGACATTGAATTCTAACAGCGGCTCCTAATGCTGTCAGAATACCCCGATTGGCGCCTGCATCCACTGCTCAAGAAAAGTTTTTAATGACTTCTGTCAAATGGGACAGCCACACATTGATCAAAATTCATCTGGTCCCTGCTTAACCAGCTGGATTTAGATCAGTGTATGCCCAACTTTAAAACCTGTAACTCCAAGCTCCCCTCTTTCACCCCGAGTGCTCCTTCCTGCCCATTTGCTGTATTTTATGCATTTTTCTTTAAAATATACTTACTTATTTCAGATGTCTTCAGGATGGTAACGTGATGTGCAGGGTCCTCTTCCTTTTCACCTCTTTTCCAGTAGTGGGTGGTACTCAATGATGCAGAGAGCAGGGCTGATGTGATGGCATCAGAGCCATTTTCTTAATGTTTGTATGCGAGTGCAGGGTTTTGCCCCGGGGCGTCATTCAGTCTGAAAAACTAAGAACATCTGGTGGCAGAAAGGAATGAATGTGGGAAGCAACACCAGAATCAAGTGAGCATTGCAGCTAGAGCTGATTTTTATGTATAAAAGGCACCTGGTGGACTCTCCAAATTGTTACCCACAGTTGAGATTTAAATACTCATTTTCAATACATTAAATGTCTAAAATAGGTAACGGAAAAAAATTTACAGGTCCTCCAAAGGAAGCAAAGGTTTTTGGCCATACTTCTTCTTGTGGGTCACAGGAGTGCGCTTATGTTTACTCTATTGTGAGACAAAGTCAGTTGAAAGTAGGCTAAAGACTGCTGCCAGCTGACATTAGCAGTGCCACTCCAGGCTCTGGAAAGATCCTGGCAATTTTGTCGGGATCCACCTAGCTGCCTGACGATCACTTTTCTCTGCTCCAAGCGGACTTAGAACTGAGCAATCCGTGGTCATGTGATTGCTCAGTTCTCAGGCTTAGAGACAATGTGGGACAGCTGCAGCATAGAGATGAGTGTGTGTGTATGTGTATATATATATATATATATATATATATATATATATATATATATATATATATATATATATATATATATATATATATATATATATATATATATATTTATTTTTTTTTTATTTTTTTTTTTTTCCCTTATTTCTTTTTTTTGCAACCCTAAAAACTTTGCCTTTAATGATTCCCCTCCTTTGAGTAGCAAATGTCAAAAAGAGAATCAGGCTATACAGCTGTTACATTTTCAGTATTATAAATATAGCAATCATAACTGAGACCTGGATTTCCTGTTAAAGAATAGGGGATCCAGATGCACCGCAATTATGACCGTACCCAGCCAACAAGCATGTTCATTATAAATATGGGTATTTGCTCGATGGATGAACGTACAGCACGATTAACAAACTTATAAATATGCCCTATGTTTAAAATTTACTTAATTTTGTTTTACATTAAACAGTACTTCTATAGTTTTATGCCTGAGACCTTTAGCAAAACAGGGCAAAGGAATGAGTATGTAATGTTATGAATTGCGTGCAATGTTTTGTAATCCTGCCCAAATAACATTTATAATATTTGAATTTCTAGAAGTGTTGTTTAGAGTAGAAACATGCTGAGCAGTTTAAAAGATTGCATATACAACAGCAGGAAATATCATTTTTAGGTCTCGTCATCTCTATTTCCATTATTCAAATATCAGTTTAGCAAAATGTTAAAGCTTAAACAAAAAGTCATTCCTACCGATGGTCTGTAAACTTCTTGCATTTTCCACTTGGGCTCTCATCTTGCAGTTTAGTACAATGAAACCACAGTTGTGCCAAAAAACAATTTGTCTGCACAGATCCTAAAACAGTATTCCAGTCAGTTTAATGTTTGGAACTTGCTAATTATTTGTGAAGACCGAAAACTTCATCCGTTTTCCAAATTAGATATTTAAATGTGATTGTAGAATGCCTTCTTTTTTTTTTAACTGTGTATCAGCTGAATTCTTTTTGACCAAGCTGTGTGGGGACAGCCATTGTGCCTAAGAAGGGTGAGAATTGGGGACCCCAATGTGTTACTACACACTGGGCATCACCTAAGTGGTGAGAGAGCGAGAGAGAGAGCGAGAGAGAGAGCGAGAAAGAGCGAGAAAGAGAGCGAGAGAGAGAGCGAGAAAGAGCGAGAAAGAGCGAGAAAGAGCGAGAGAGAGAGCGAGGGGGGGGCGAGGGGGGGGGGCGAGGGGGGGAGAGAGAGAGAGAGAGAGAGAGAGAGAGAGAGAAATAGGAGAGAGAGGGGGGGGAGAGGGGGGGAGAGGGAGGGAACAGGAGAGAGAGTGGAAAGAAATAGGAGAGAGAGAGGGAGAAAAGAGATGGGGGGAGAGAGCGCGAGAGAGAGCGAGCGATTTAAATGTGATTGTAGAATGCCTTCTTTTTTTTTACTGTGTCTCAGCTGAATTCTTTTTGACCAAGCTGTGTGGGGACAGCCATTGTGAGACAGAGAGAGAGACAGAGAGAGAGAGAGAGAGACAGAGAGAGAGAGAGAGAGAGAGAGAGAGAGACAGAGACAGAGACAGAGACAGAGACAGAGACAGAGACAGAGACAGAGACAGAGAGAGAGAGAGAGACACAGAGAGAGAGAGAGAGAGAGAGAGACACACAGAGAGAGAGACAGAGAGAGAGACAGAGACAGAGAGAGAGACACAGAGAGAGAGAGATTCTCTTTAGCAGGTAACACTGGAAACTTGGCTTGTGATGGTGATAGGGCAGGGGGTCTTCTCACTGGATTATAAAGAGCAATAAAGTTCTAGGAAACTGGTGATCCCTGTCCTCTACCACTCAAAATATAAAACACGTTTTTGGAATCTAGTTCTCTACTTCCCGGTACAGTTTTCCGTCCCCTCCGACCCCCCCCCCCCCCCCCCAAGACAGAACACCGCCTTTCTCAGCTCACAAAGCCAGTTTATGCCTTGCTGAGGAGTATGGAAACACCCTCCACAATTAAATGAAATTGTAAAATTCTAATTGTGTAAACATATTGTCACTTTAAAAATTTTCAGGCAGGGGGAAAACAATCACACATGAAACTATGAATAACTGGTACAGATAAACCTGGCGTTGCTGTACTATAAAAATATTTTTTCTTTAGCCCAAATGTTTTGTTTCTCCTTAGAACATCTTCAAGCAGCACTGCATCCCATAGAGAAAGCTTGCCAATCTGTATGGGGGCATAGACAGGAAAAGAACACAGGCAAGATACACTATTCTTAAAATTTAGCCTACATATGATTGAATTTTTGTGTTCACTTCACTGCATTTCATATGTTAGTAAAAGGGGCCCAGAGGAAGGGTTGGACAGCAAAATATGTAAGTTGAAGCAATCTTTCAGAATAATCAAAAGCAGGAGGTATGTGCCACTGGCTGCCTTGGTAGAACCTCATTTTGGAATAGGATTGTGGTGGCTTCCATCTACAGCTTCTGTAGTAGTTAGCAAGAATATGGTTAGGTTGTCCCATCTGAAACCAGGCTGTCCACCTGCCGTGACCGATGTATATTAATGTAAATGCAGTTGCTTCTTGTTTAATCATTAAAAGTTTAACCTGCACAATTTTCTCTCTGTTCTTATTATTCAGCATTGTATCTACTTTGGGCACTTGTCAAGAGACACAAGAACTGGTGGTGCCTGCATCCTTTCCCCAATGTGTTTTGTGATACGATGGTAACCTCTGGATTTTGAATCTGGATGAGTGCACCCAGTTTAGCTGTTGTTGGTTCCCTTCACATGTTCATTTCACTTATACTGTATCTTTTTTTGATCATTTATCAGATATTACCACCAATGTTTTTGGAAATATTTCATGTTATCTAACCATTTGTTAGTACTTAGTTGAGTTTAATTAGTAATGGTTTAATAATTGTTTGTTTATTGCTATGTATTTTTCTCTGTTCATTTCTTCCTATTCTTTAACTTTTTTTTCCAATCCTTTGCCAATGTTCTAGAATGTGGTATTTATACATATTGGATTTACAGGATTTAGTTTTATATTATTTAGCTTCTGCTTTTTTGCATCGGTCTATAAAGTGTTTACGTTAATTTGTTGAATTCACAATATCTTAAATTTTGTTTCTTCTCTGTTTCTGTAATTTGTTGCCATGTTGTTACGTTTTAGACAGTTCTTTGACGTTTCTTTTTCATATCCTAAAGCAGCCCTCCCCCTCCCAAACATACATATCATATGTTATTTAGCTTCAGCATAATTAAATTGCCTTTTGGCAATATAAGAGCATAAAGTATCTTGTCTTTTAGTTTTAAAGGGGTTGTAAAGGTTTGTGTTTTTTCACCTTAATGCGTCTTAATGCCCCCCTGTCTTACTTACCTGAACTCTTGAACTTGTCCCACGGGGACGCGCTGTCTCTCTGCTAGGGGGTTCTCGGCTGTTGATTGGATAGATTGATAGCAGCACAGTCATTGGCTCCCATTGCTGTCAATCAAATCCAATGATGCGGCCGCTGGGGGGCAGGTCCGAGTCCTGCATTGGGCGTTTATGGACGCCGAATGCTGGACTCGGGAGCACGCCCCCAAGGTAACCCTCCTGGAGCGTGCTTCTCCCAGGGGGTTATCTGATGTGGGAAGGAGCCGAGAGAGCCTCCGAGGGACCCCAGAAGAGCAGGTTCAGGGCCACTCTGTGCAAAACGAGCTGCACAGTGGAGGTAAGTATGATATGTTTTTTTTTTTTTTTTTAAATAACAAACACAAACACACACATACACACACACACACACACACGGACCTTTAGTGTCACTTTAAGGTATATTAGATCCCACAGCTCTGCCCACTATACACTCAGGAGGCCCACATTGCCACTTTTGTTAGGTCACTGACAAACGGCTTATTCTGGCTGCTTCTTGGGGTCAGTGCACAGATGATGTTTGCCCCAGATCTTGTGCAGGCACCTTATTTATTACAGGTACTTACAGGGGCGTAACTAGAAATAGCAGGGCCCCATAGCAAAATGTTGTATGGGGCCCCCCTGCAAACAGCCCCCCCCCACAGCTGCCCTAATGTCAATGCAGCGTGACCTGTGCCACATACAGCGTGACCTGTGCCCAATGCAGCGTGACCTGTGCCCAATGCAGCGTGACCTGTGCCCAATGCAGCGTGACCTGTGCCCCATACAGCGTGACCTGTGCCCCATACAGCGTGACCTGTGCCCCATACAGCGTGACCTGTGCCCCATACAGCGTGACCTGTGCCCCATACAGCCTGGTCTGCCTGTTCCCCATACAGCCCCACTTATACAGAGGAAGAGGCAAGCCACCCGGATCAGCAGAGAGCGGGATTGTCCGCTGTAATAGCTTTCATTTGAATTTCCTGTCTTCCCGGGGCTCATCGTCACATAGCCCCACCTCTTGGCCCGACACCTTTGATGACGTCACATGTCCCGCATTGGATCGGCGTTCTGTCTATCAAGGGCACCGGGCCAAAAGGTGGAGCTATGTGACGCGAGCCCCGGGAACACTGGAAGTTCTAATGAAAGCTCTTACATCGGGCAATTCGGCTCTCTGCTGATACGGAGAGCTCGCTTCTTCCTTTCCTCTCTCTTCCCCTGGCTGGGAGACTGTGCAGGCGGTGCTCTTATCCTCACTGGGCCCCACTCGGCTGCGGGCCCCATAGCTCCCGCATGGGTCGCTATGGTGGTAGTTACGCCCCTGGGTACTTATATAACGGCGTTAATTTAAGCAGCTCTTTATATATGTAATGAGATCCGGTGTTGTTTATATGAACAGAAAGAAACTTGCTGGCTTGATAACAAGAGCAGCTTGGAAAGCAGCTAGTGAGATAGCCATGCCTCCCAGTTGCTTCCTGGGAAGACTATGTCACCAGTGTCTCAGGAAACAAGGTAGTGGCAGAAATTTAAGTTGATTTTTTTTTTTTTTTTACAAATATTTTATTTAGTCAGTCAAAGGGCAAGTTGCAAGGACATACAGCGAAAAAGATGAACATTCTTGGTGCGCCATACAACATTACAGGCATACATTACAGACAGAGAGGTTTCGCAAATCCAAGCCGGCAACATACATTGGCTATCTGAGAAATCACATCTACATTAGATTATACATGCAAGTCATAGCTAATCTCTCGATATATGTTGCTAGAGTGTAACCCCGCATCTCACCCAGATCGTTTTATATTATTATATAGAAAGGAAAGAATTAAGCTTTTAGGTCAACTTTCCATAAGAAAAGAAAGGGAAAAAGAAAAAAAAAAAAAAAAATAGTAGGTTGTAGAGGGGTATGAGCAAGGGACGGGGGGGGGGATGGGGCAATGTTCAACGCGACCTCTCCAATCACAGAGTCGGTCGACGGGATGCAAGTTGATTTTTTTAAAAGATGGTGGGTTTTACATTTTTCATGTACAGCTATTACAAATGTATAGCTAAAGATTAATTCAACTGTGGCATTTTTAATATTGGAGCGAAAGGGTGAACCTAAAAACATAGCCAAAATGCAGTGTAAAATCCTACACTCTGAAGATTAATCTAAAAAATTATAAAACAAATCTGAAAAGGGTTTAAAAATATTTATCAATAAAAAATGTTTACACCATGCTCATGGAGGAAAGGCAAGCTAAAGAAACAGACACATAGGAAAAGCATGATAAAATTGTGATACATTTGGATACATTACTCAACCTCAGATAAGTTCTGTAGATGATTTGCAAATAGATAGGGTGTACTTTACTATGAGGCCTTCCCTTACACATTTTTGATTTGTTAGGTCTGCTTTATTTAGAATTAATACCCGGGAGTACATAGGATAGGAGGTCATATGATTTCTGTGATTTACATCATATCGATTTAATCCGTATTTTGTCTACTTTCTATTCTTTTTTTCCACGCTTTCCTTTTTTCAGTTGCATTCCAATTGTATGATGGTTAACTGATAGGGTTTTTTAGTTGGGACTCATTGTATTTGTGAAGTCATTTTTTACTAGAATGAAAACCATTATACCTTTTTATCTCCCCCTTTTTCCTTTTTTCTGTATCCCGATTTGTTTTCACATGACGAAAATAATAAAAATATATTTAACTAAAAATGTACGATTTTTTGTACAATATTTTGGGGCCGTTTGTGCTACATATTTATTTTTTCAACTGTAATTATACATCAACAGGCAATTTTTGTAATTTAGCATTTTTTTTTGATGGTATTCATATTTAATTTTCTATTCAATAAGTTGTTATTCGTATTTCATTTATAGGTTTACTTTAAAGATATTTGTTACCCCTGGGTTATAATACTGCTGTTTCCCAATGTTTATATGACTGCCACCATTATTTTTATGGTAGTGTTTAATGATTTTTTTTGCCTGTCACATTGAACCTGATGATTGGGCGCTTGACACATATAATGAAAAAGAAGCGCATGAACCTGTACCTTTTAGAGGCATGCAACCGCTTGATCAATTGTTTCACCATTTATTATTGAGAAAGAGTCCATCATATCTTAAATGGTACCTCTACATTGCATATAAAAAAAAAAAAAAGAAAGTAATTTGTGAGTTTTTTTTATAATTGCAAAATCAATAAACTAGACTTGTTATTAGTCCGGATGTGTCCATTCTAATCCAAATCTATTTGCACAGACAAACACAGGACAGTCATTTAGAACACAGCTATTAGTATAGATTTCCCATACGGTAGTTTCAAAATACACTTTTCTGTAAATTTCCCTAAGCAGCTAGGAAAAAACAGTATTAAGCGCTGTCACTGCAACACAGGATGCAAACATGCAGTATAACTCTGGCCCAGAGACTACGGCAGGAAAAATATGTATAATACTGCTAAAGTTGTATTAAACCCTCAGGATTTTTTAGCATAACACATTGAGCACTAAAAAAAATAAACATCCCCCACTCAAATATTTGTTAAACATTATTAAGCCAGCACTTGCAGTTTACAACTTTAATGCTGCTGGATCCTGCTCAATCAGTGCTGCTTCCCTGAACTTCTGGTCCTCACAGGAAAGCTAACAGTGGACAGTGCATTCTCCAGCCAGTCTATTAGCTTGGAGGAGGAGGGACGAGCAGGGGAGTACATTGTCCTCTTAGGGTATGGGGCTGAATGTTTCTATTGATGCACACAGTGTAGGGAGTCACAACTCTAGTCCCTGCATGCGAGGGGGCTTCGTAGGATGGAAACTGGAATTTTTCTTGCAGAGCATGCAAGGACACCCAAAATCTGACTTAGTGCAGACTTCTGGGAAAATCAGTGAGCCAACCACACAAGCAGGAAATGTCATTTCTACTGGGAGGTCTGTATATCATCTGTGTGCAGAAGGCTTTTAGGATGCCATATTGCATCTTACAGAAAATTACAATGCTGAAGATTAAAAAGGAAGGTTAATTTTTAATAATGTTATAGTACAATATGGCTTGTGTCACAATTGTATTTGCTATATATTTTTTTTTTTTGCGCAATACTATTTCCCACAAAAGTGGAGTTACCCTTTAAGGTCAGCTAATGTCTTAAAGCACAACTATACCTTATGTACAGTTGTTCTTTTATTCATTCTCTCGGCCCCAAGTGCAGGTGGCCTGGTAAAATATTACACTCTTATGCCCCGTACACACGGTCGGACTTTGTTCGGACATTCCGACAACAAAATCCTAGGATTTTTTCCGACGGATGTTGGTTCAAACTTATCTTGCATACACACGGTCAGACAAAGTTGTCGGAAAATCCGATCGTTCTAAACGCGGTGACGTAAAACACGTACGTCGGGACTATAAACAGGGCAGTGGCCAATAGCTTTCATCTCTTTATTTATTCTGAGTATGCGTGCCACTTTGTCCGTCGGATTTGTGTACACACGATCGGAATTTCCGACAACGGATTTTGTTGTCGGAAAATTTTATATCCTGCTCTCAAACTTTGTGTGTCGGAAAATCAGATGGAAAATGTCCGATGGAGCCCACACACGGTCGGAATTTCCGACAACACGCTCCGATCGGACATTTTCCATCGGAAAATCCGGCCGTGTGTACGGGGCATAACTGTTCCAGCAATCTTCACTGTATGGTCCCATTCAGTGCACACAGCCTTTACAGTGAAAATGTTCGTAAGGTAGTTTTTCCTACTGAGCTTGCGTGCTGCTGCCTTATTTATTCCTATGGGTGAACTGTACGCCACTGGTTGGCTAAAGGCTGCCATAAGTACGGTTCACTTATGGGAATGAATGGGGCTATAAAGCACAGTAAGAACAAAAACAAGTAGGGACGTCTTTGTTGCTCTATGCTGGGCAGGGCTACACAGTGAAGATCACTGGAATGGGGAAGAAAGGAAAGCATTTTACCAGGCATGCTGCAATATGGGGTGGGGTGATCGATTAAAAGGACAACTCAGCATTTAAAAAAAAAAAAAAAAAAAAAATCACTTTTGACTATAGTTATCCTGTATACTATTTTTATTTAAAGGTATTTAAAAATATTTTATTTGCAGTGTAAGCTGTCATCGAGTTTATCTAAATGACCTGAGCTAAAGCCTGGATAAATATTGCACTGCAGTCACCTTGTCTTAGACACTTGTTCAATAAATATACTTGCTAGACAAGCAGATTCTGCACAGAGTAGAAACAAATCCTGTCTCTCTATCAGTATTAAATCCGGACTAACCAGCATAATTATCCGTGTCCCTGGGATAGACTTGCTAAAGGTTTACGTTCCATTTGTTTCAGATGGTGCCTAGCTGGGCACTGTGCCCTCAGCAATCTAGAACAATGCAGGTACATTGAATCCATTACCATCTATTTATAGAAGCTAATGCACATGGCAAAATGATGACGTGTTCCAAGGTCGCAAGAAACAAACACAGAAGCTTCAATCTGGTCATTCTTCATTATATTACAATGAGAAGAAATACATCCTTCAAATTGTCCCAGTGTTTATGGGACCAACACAAATTTCAAACATAGAAATGGGCAGGGATTAGTGAAGTGATGTTTTCCACCATTATGAAAAATGTAATGTAGGATTGCAGTGATTTAGGAAAGCTAGTGTTTAACATGTCTCAGTTTAGATTCTACTAGTAAAGTGAGACTTTAAATGAAAAATACTGTATTTATCTTTCAAGAAACAGACTCAAACATGAAATGGTGTGACAGGAGATCATTTAATCCCCATCGCAGAGGAACTATAGATAAAAAATGTAGGGTGGCAGTAATGTTAAAGGGAAAAAACACACGATTGTAAAAAAGAGCTACTTTATTAAACTTGTATTGAGCTAAAAACAAAAAACAAAACACAAAAAAAAACAAAAAAAAAAAAAAAAACACACCTGTTGCCAATCATATGGGTTCCCCCCGATGCATGGCTGACACTGCTCACCGTATGTTGGATGGTTGTGCGGCCATGTGGACAGGTTGGTTTCCTATATGAATGGCAACAGGTAAATTTTTCTCCTTTTATTTGTTTGCAATAAAAAGTGTTCAAGAGGAAGTTTGCTAGGTTTTTTTTTTGTCATTTTCTTTTCTGATGATATTGTTTGCTACTGTAATGGCTCTCTGTAATGCGTCTCCTGGCCATGTCTGTTAACCCTTCCTCACTGTTGGCTTAATTGAGCACACATGTATCACACATTATCCTTCCATGTGATCCTTGACCATACTCCCGAGTGTTGTAAGTGATGAATTTAATGTTTCATATTGATATCTGTATTATTACATGGTATTGAGGAGTGTCCATTTTTGAATGCTAAGGTTTTGGGACCCTTCCTGAAGAAGAGCTTCAGTCTCAAAAAGCATTGGACATTGGAACTACACTATCTGGACCATAACCAATTCCCCAGCATATGCTATATTACGGGGTTCTGTATTATATCATATGGTCAACTGGCTGTTTGAGCTATTAGTTATTGGTCACATATGTGAATTCTATGTTTTAACTTAATACAGGTTTAATAAAGTAGTTCTTTTTTACAATCGTGTGTGTTTTTTGCCCTTTAACATCCCTGCCACACCAGTTTGGCAAACACATACCAATGGTGTGCTCACAAATATGCATGCCCACTTCTGGTTGCCATTGATATAGCTTCCTATTAGCTTATCAAACTGACAATATTTGAGAAATGTGTGCTATGTACAATTTGTGCTGCATATTCTGTATGCATTTTGTGTACATGCTGTGTTATGTGCACTGTGTAGCTGAGCTGCTGTGTTGAATGCGCTCTTTGTATCTTATGTGTGTTCTCTTGTGAACCCCTGCACATGCTAGATGTGCTATTAGCAGGGGCATATCTACAGAAAACAGCTCCTATTGCAATTGTGTCCCTCCCCAAACACATGACACCCATAATTTAGATAACTTTACCATTATATCAGCTCAACAACAGTCAAACTCGCGAAACTTTAATTAACAATCATTAGTAACAGAGAGTGGTTGGTTCACTGCCCCAACACACTGTAAATGCCATCTAATCTACCACTGCATTGTGTGACAGTGCAGTCGCTCTAACCTATTGCCTTAGCAATGCCCTCACTGCGTTGCTGTGAGTGGTACAGTCTCTCCCCTGTCTCTGCATTATATGCAAGTTGGCAAACGTTTACATCAGAAGCCCCCTTCACATTAGGAAACCTGTCCTGTTTCCCATCAGAAGCACCCCTTCACATCAGTGTCCTGAGAGAATTCCTCACGATAGAATCCCCCTCACCTTGGCATCCTCAGAGTCCCCCTCACTGCAGTGTGCTCTGAGCCCCGCTCAGATTGGAGTCCTCAGAGTTCCACCGCCCCAGAATCCTCAGAGTCCCCCTCATGACAGTGTTCTCAGAACCCCACCACCCAGAGTCCTCACACATCGGTGTCCTACCTTATAAGTAGTACCAGCATTGGCAGCATGGCACAGAACAAGAGGGAGTGCAGATCTGGACAGAGGTGGATTTCCATAATCTTTTGAACACTGAAGATGATACTGGATGCCGTTCCTCCGTGGGTCAGTGTTAGGCATTTCTATGATGTTGACCTACCAACCCACCCACACTGTGGAAATACATGATGCCGAGTGGTGCCAATAAATAGAGGTCTCTGGGATTTCACAATAAAATAAGGGTGCTTTGATCTGCAAATCTGATGAAAATGCTTGAAGCCCCCTTTAGGTGGCACAATCCACACCCCTGCTACTATTCGTCTTTGTAGACACTTTTGTAGAAGTGCCATAATCTTATCCTTTAAACTACACCAAAACTGAAAATTAAAACATGAGACGCATACAGATAGCATTGCCTACCTGCTCAGTAATTTGATTTTTCATCCAAGCATAGCTGTAGTACTTCAGTCTATTGCACTCCCTTATCAGTAATCGTGTGATCCTGGAACACACCTGTTTAAGATGCTGGAACATATACTTCAGGCTCCCTGCTGCTGCTCACTTAAAGAAAGCCTGATATAAGAAAAAAAAATAAAAAATGAGAGTAATAAGCAGTTTTATGTACCAAATAATATACACAGAAATTCGCTTTTAGCATATTACTTATGGTTGAGTAGTAGTTGATGTTATTGCCCAAATCTGCAAACCTATACCTATGTATTTTTTTATCCTGGCATCGGACAAATCCTTGTGATTTTTCTAGGCTTGTAGTAGACTTTCAGACTTCAACTTTTACTACTGAGAGCACTGAAGTAAAGATGATGCTCAGTTACCATTATGGCTTCTCTGGGCACAGCAACATGCATATAAAAATGATGGAGATGGAATTATCTTTAAAATCACTGAACAGAGATATCTAGTTAGAGATGGGGACTGACATTGAGATTCCTTACATGTGTACAATATTGCTCATTTATATATTTAAAAAAAAAAAAAAAAAAAAAAAAAAAAAAAGCAGAAATTGTGCTTCTGTTTTTTTTAATCAAATATTTTTGATTTTGAAACATTCATAGAAACATAGAAAAAAGGGGAGCATTAGCCAGACTGAGCTTTATTGGTTGCCGATTGCCACCTTAAGCAATGCTTCCAGTTTCCATGGCAGTAACTTTTCCTGTGTTTCGTATACAGATCATAAATAAAGGTGCACAATGGTTATGTGTTTAGCATGAATTCATAAATATAAATAACGATCATGACATTAGAAATTGTTGTGTAACTGTGGAGAGCAAGACAAGAACAGGAGATAGAGAAATGATACTTACCATTTTATATACACAAAACAGGGATATTTTCGTTATACTTATACATGTAGCTGGGATGTCTGTATATATATATATATATATATATATATATATATATATATATATATATATATATATATATATATATATATATATATACACACATACATATATACATATATACACACACACACACTTCATATATGGGGATGGAAAGTATTTAGACCCCCTTAAATTTTTCACTCTGTTATATTGCAGCCATTTGCTAAAATCATTTAAGTTCCTTTTTTTTTTTTTTCCTCAATGTACACACAGCACCCCATATTGACAGAAAAACACAGAATTGTTGACATTTTTGCAGATTTATTAAAAAGGAAAAATTTAAATATCACATGGTCCTAAGTATTCAGACCCTTTGCTGTGACACTCATATTTAACTCAGGAACTGTCCATTTCTTCTGATCATCCTTGAGATGGTTCTACACCTTCGAGTTCAGCTGTGTTTGATTATACTGATACTTGATTATAATGGACTTGATTAGGAAAGCCACACGCCTGTCTATATAAGACCTTATAGCTCACAGTGCATGTCAGAGCAAATGAGAATCATGAGGTCAAAGGAAGAGCTCAGAGACAGAATTGTGGCAAGGCTGGCCAGGGTTACAAGAAATTTCTGCTGCACTTAAGGTTCCTAAGAGCACAGTGGCCTCCATAATCCTTAAATGGAAGACATTTGGGACGACCAGAACCATTCCTAGAGCTGGCTGTCCGGCCAGAGCGAGCTATTGGGGGAGAAGAGCCTTGGTAAGAGAGGTAAAGAAGAACCCAAAGATCACTGTGGCTGAGCTCCAGAGATGCAGTCAGGAGATGGGAGAAAGTTGTAGAAATTCAACCATCACTGCAGCCCTCCACCAGTCAGGGCTTTATGGCAGAGTGGCCAGACGGAAGCCTCTCCTCAGTGCAAGACACATGAAAGCCTGCATGGAGTTTGCTAAAAAACACCTGAAGGACTCCAAGATGGTGAGAAATAAGATTCTCTGGTCTGATGAGACCAAGATAGAACTTTTGGCCTTAATTCTAAGCGGTATGTGTGGAGAAAAACAGGCACTGCTCATCACCTGTCCAATACAGTCCCAACAGTGAAGCATGGTGGTGTTTTTCAGCTGCAGGGACAGGATGACTGGTTGCAATCGAGGGAAAGATGAATGTGGCCAAGTACAGAGATATCCTGGATGAAAACCTTCTCCAGAGTACTCAGGACCTCAGACTGGGCTGAAGGTTTACTTTCCAACAAGACAATGACCCTAAGCACACAGCTAAAATAACGAAAGAGTGGCTTCACAACAACTCCGTGACTGTTCTTGAATGGCCCAGCCAGAGCCCTGACTTAAACCCAATTGAGCATCTCTGGAGAGACCTAAAAATGGCTGTCCACCAATGTTTACCATCCAACCTGACAGAACTAGAGAGGATCTGCAAGGAGGAATGGCAGAGGATCCCCAAATCTAGGTGTGAAAAACTTGTTGCATCTTTCCCAAAAAGACACATAGCTGTATTAGATCAAAAGGGAGCTTCTACTAAATACCGAGCAAAGGGTCTGAATACTTAGGACCATGTGATATTTCAGTTTTTCTTTTTTAATAAATCTGCAAAAATGTCAACAATTCTGTGTTTTTCTGTCAATATGGGGTGCTGTGTGTACATTAATGAGGAAAAAAAAATTAACTTAAATGACTTTAGCAAATGGCTGCAATATAACAAAGAGTGAAAAATTTAAGGGGATCTAAATAAATACTTTCCCTCCCCACTGTATGTATGTATGTTTTTTGTAAATATTTTATTCTATCTTTTCATGTGACAACACTTAAGAAATGACACTTTGCTACAATGTAAAGTACTGAGTGTACAAATTATATAACAGTGTAAATTTGCTGTCCCCTCAAAATGACACAACACACAGCCATTAATGTTTAACCACTTGCCGACCGCCTCACGCAGATATACTGCGGCAGAATGGCACGGGCAGGCAAAATACGTGATTTCCTTCCCGCGGGTGGGGGGTCCAATCGGACCCCCCCCCCCCCCCGATGCCCGAGGCGGTCGGCTTTGGTCTGGGAGCGTTCAGAGATGAGGGGGAGGCCATCCATTCATGCCCCCCCTCGAGATCGCTCCCAGCCAATGAGATCATTCCCCTGCCTCTGTATAGTACACAGAGGCAGAAGAAATTATGTCATCTCTCCTCGGTTCGGCATTTTCCGTTCCGGCCCCCGAGGAGAGAAGACTGCAATGTGAGTGTAAAATACATACGCTCGCGCGCGCACACACGCACACACACACACACACACACACACACACACATCACAGTAGAACATGCCAGGCACATAAAACACCCCCAGATCACCCTCCGATCACCCCCCCCGGTCACACTGACACCAAGCAGTTTTTTTTTTTTTTTTTTCTGATTACTGCATTGGTGTCAGTTTGTGACAGTTAGTGTGGTAGGGCAGTTAGTATTAGCCCCCTTTAGGTCTAGGGTACCCCCCTAACCAAGTTTTAACCCCTTGATCACCCCCCGTCGCCAGTGTCACTAAGCGATCATTTTTCTGATCGCTGTATTAGTGTCACTGGTGACGCTAGTTAGGGAGGTAAATATTTAGGTTCGCCGTCAGCATTTTATAGAGACAGGGACCCCCATATACTACCTAATAAAGGTTTTAACCCCTTGATTGCCCCCTAGTTAACCCTTTCACCAGTGATCACCGTATAACCGTTACGGGTGACGCTGGTTAGTTCGATTATTTTTTATAGTGTCAGGGCACCCGCCGTTTATTACCGAATAAAGGTTTAGCCCCCTGATCGCCCGGCAGTGATATGCGTCGCCCCAGGCAGTGTCAGATTAGTGGCAGTACCGCTAACACCCACGCACACAGCATACGCCTCCCTTAGTGGTATAGTATCTGAACGGATCAATATCTGATCAGATCTATACTAGCGTTCCCAGCAGTTTAGGGTTCCCAAAAACGCAGCGTCAGCGGGATCAGCCCAGATACCTGCTAGCACCTGCTTTTTGCCCCTTCGCCCACCCAAGTGCAGTATCGATCGATCACTGTCACTTACAAAACGCATAACTGCAGCGTTCGCAGAGTCAGGCCTGATCCCTGCGATTGCTAACAGTTTTTTTGGTAGCATTTTGGTGAACTGGCAAGCACCAGCCCCAAGCAGCGTCAGGTTAGTGTCAGTACCGCTAACACCCACGCACGCACCATACACCTCCCTTAGTGGTATAGTATCTGAACGGATCAATATCTGATCCGATCAGATCTATACTAGCATCCCCAGCAGTTTAGGGTTCCCAAAAACGCAGTGTTAGCGGGATCAGCCCAGATACCTGCTAGCACCTGCGTTTTGCCCCTCCGCCCGGCCCAGCCCACCCAAGTGCAGTATCAATCGATCACTGTCACTTACAAAACATTAAACACATAACTGCAGCATTCACAGAGTCAGGCCTGATCCCTGCAATTGTTAACAGTTTTTTTGGTAGCGTTTTGTTGAACTGGCAAGCACCAGTGGCCTAGTACACCCCGGTCGTAGTCAAACCAGCACTGCAGTAACACTTGGTGACGTGGCGAGTCCCATAAGTGCAGTTCAAGCTGGTGAGGTGGCAAGCACAAGTAGTGTCCCACTGCCACCAAGAAGAAGACAAACAGGCCCGTCGTGCTCATAGTGCCCTTCCTGCTGCATTCGCCAATCCTAATTGGGAACCCACCACTTCTGCAGCACCCGTACTTCCCCCATTCACATCCCCAACCAAATACAGTCGGATTTGAACGCTACCATTCACTAGTTGCGTATTAGCGTAGGGTACAGCATTGCACAGACTAGGACACACTTTCACAGGGTCTCCCAAGATGCCATCGCATTTTGAGAGACCCGAACCTGGAACCGGTTACAGTTATAAAAGTTACAGTTACAAAAGTAAAAAAAAAAAACAAAAAAAATATATAAAATGAAAAAAAAAATATATAGTTGTCGTTTCATTGTTCTCTCTCTCTCTATTCTCTCTCTATTGTTCTGCTCTTTTTTACTGTATTCTATTCTGCAATGTTTTATTGTTATTATGTTTTATCATGTTTGCTTTTCAGGTATGCAGTTTTTTATACTTTACCGTTTACTGTGTTTTATTGTTAACCATTTCTTTGTCTTCAGGTACGCAATTCACAACTTTGAGTGATTATACCAGAATGATGCCTGCAGGTTTAGGTATCATCTTGGTATCATTCTTTTCAGCCAGCGGTTGGCTTTAATGTAAAAGCAATCCTAGCAGCTAATTAGCCTCTAGACTGCTTTTACAAGCAGTGGGAGGGAATGCCCCCCCACCGTCTTCCGTGTTTTTCTCTGGCTCTCCTGTCTCAACAGGGAACCTGAGAATGCAGCCGGTGATTCAGCCAGCTGACCATAGAGTTGATCAGAGACCAGAGTGGCTCCAAACATCTCTATGGCCTAAGAAACCGGAAGCTACGAGCATTTCATGACTTAGATTTCGCCGGATGTAACCAGCGCCATTGGGAAATTGGGAAAGCATTTTATCACACCGATCTTGGTGTGGTCAGATGCTTTGAGGGCAGAGGAGAGATCCCAATTTTTAAAAAAAAAAAAAAAAAAAAAAAAAAAAAAAAAAAAAAAAAAAAAAAAAAAAAAAAAAAAAAAAAAAGGGAGTACCGGTCACTACCTATTGCTATCATAGGGGATATTTACATTCCCTGGGATAACAATAAAAATGATTAAAAAAAAAAAAAAAAAAAAAAAAAAAAAGGAACAGTTTAAAAATAAGATAAAAAAGCAAAAAAATAATAAAAAGGAGAAAAAAAAAAAAAAAAAAAAAAAAAAAAAAAAAAAAGCACCCCTGTCCCCCCCTGCTCTCGCGCTAAGGCGAACGCAAGCGTCGGTCTGGCGTCAAATGTAAACAGCAATTGCACCATGCATGTGAGGTATCACCGCGAAGGTCAGATCGAGGGCAGTAATTTTAGCAGTAGACCTCCTCTGTAAATCTAAAGTGGTAACCTGTAAAGGCTTTTAAAAATGTATTTATTTTGTTGCCACTGCACGTTTGCGCAATTTTAAAGCATGTCATGTTTGGTATCCATGGACTCGGCCTAAGATCATCTTTTTTATTTCATCAAACATTTGGGCAATATAGTGTGTTTTAGTGCATTAAAATAGTGTTTTTTCCCCAAAAAATGCGTTTGAAAAATCGATGCACAAATACTGTGTGGAAAAAAAAAAAATAAAATGAAACACCCACCATTTTAATCTGTAGGGCATTTGCTTTAAAAAAAATATATAATGTTTGGGGGTTCAAAGTATTTTTCTTGCAAAAAAAAAAATAATTTTTTCATGTAAACAAAAAGTGTCAGAAAGGGCTTTGTCTTCAAGTGGTTAGAAGAGTGGGTGATGTGTGACATAAGCTTCTAAATGTTGTGCATAAAATGCCAGGACAGTTCAAATCCCCCCCAAATGACCCCATTTTGGAAAGTAGATACCCCAAGCTATTTGCTAAGAGGCATGTCGAGTCCATTGAATATTTTATATTGTGACACAAGTTGCGGGAAAAAGACACTTTTTTTTTTTTTTTGCACAAAGTTGTCACTAAATGATATATTGCTCAAACATGCCATGGGAATATGTGAAATTACACCCCAAAATACCTTCTGTTGCTTCTCCTGAGTACGGGGATACCACATGTGTGAGACTTTTTGGGAGCCTAGCCGCGTACGGGACCCTGAAAACCAAGCACCGCCTTCAGGCTCTCTAAGGGCGTAAATTTTTGATTTCACTCTTCACTGCCTATCACAGTTTCGGAGGCCATGGAATGCCCAGGTGGCACAAAACCCCCCCAAATGACCCTATTTTGGAAAGTAGACACCAAGCTATTTGCTGAGAGGTATAGTGAGTATTTTGCAGACCTCACTTTTTGTCACAAAGTTTTGAAAATTGAAAAAAAAAAATGTTTTCTTCTTGTCTGTCTTCATTTTCAAAAACAAATGAGAGCTGCAAAATACTCACCATGCCTCTCAGCAAATAGCTTGGGGTGTCTACTTTTCAAAATGGGGTCATTTGGGGGGGGTTTTGTGCCACCTGGGCATTCCATTGCCTCCGAAACTGTGATAGGTAGTGAGGAGTGAAATAAAAAATTTACACCCTTAGAAATCCTGAAGGCGGTGATTGGTTTTCGGGGCCCCGTACGCGGCTAGGCTCCCAAAAAGTCCCACACATGTGGTATCCCCATACTCAGGAGAAGCAGCTAAATGTATTTTGGGGTGCAATTCCACATATGCCCATGGCCTGTGTGAGCAATATATCATTTAGTGACAACTTTTTGTAATTTTTTTTTTTTTTTTGTCATTATTCAATCACTTGGGACAAAAAAAAATGAATATTCAATGGGCTCAACATGCCTCTTAGCAATTTCCTTGGGGTGTCTACTTTCCAAAATGGGTTCATGGGGGGGGGGGGGGGTTGTACTGCCCTGCCATTTTATCACCTCAAGAAATGACATAGGCAGTCAAACTAAAAGCTGTGTAAATTCCAGAAAATGTACCCTAGTTTGTAGACGCTATAACTTTTGCGCAAACCAATAAATATACGCTTATTGACATTTTATTTTTACCAAAGACATGTGGCCGAATACATTTTGGCCTAAATGTATGACTAAAATTGAGTTTGATTTTTTTTTATAACAAAAAGTAGAAAATGTCATTTTTTTCAAAATTTTCGGTCTTTTTCTGTTTATAGCGCAAAAAATAAAAACCGCAGAGGTGATCAAATAACATCAAAAGAAAGCTCTATTTGTGGGAAGAAAAGGACGCAAATTTCGTTTGGGTACAGCATTGCATGACTGCGCAATTAGCAGTTAAAGTGACGCAGTGCCAAATTGTAAAAAGTGCTCTGGTCAGGAAGGGGATAAATCCTTCTGGGGTGAAGTGGTTAAACCACTGGCAACAAAAATGAGTACACCCCTAAGTGAAAATGTCCAAATTGGGCCCAATTAGCCATTTTCCCTCCCTGGTGTCATGTGACTTGTTAGTGTTACAAGGTCTCAGGTGTGAATGGGGAGCAGGTGTGTTAAATTTGGTGTTATTGCTCTCACTCTCTCATACTGGTCACTGGAAGTACAACATGGCACCTCATGGCAAAGAACTCTGAGGAGCTGAAAAAAAGAATTGTTGCTCTACATAAAGATGGCCTAGGCTATAAGAAGATTGCCAAGACCCTGAAACTGAGCTGCAGCAAGGTAGCCAAGACCACACAGTGGTTTAACAGGACAGGTTCTACTCAGAACAGGCCTCGCCATGGTTGACCAAAGAAGTTGAGTGCACATGCTTAGCGTCATATCCAGAGGTTGTCTTTGGGAAATAGACATATCAGTGCTCCTAGCATTGCTGCAGAGGTTGAAGGGGTGGGGTGGGGGGGGTCAGCCTGTCAGTGCTTAGACCATACGCCGCACACTGCATAAAATTGGTCTGCATGGCTGTCGTCCCAGAAGGAAGTCTCTTCTAAAGATGATGCACAAGAAAGCCGCAAACAGTTTGCTGAAGACAAGCAGACTAAGGACATGGGTCCCTGGAACCATGTCCAGTGGTCTGATGAGACCAAGATAAACTTATTTGTTTCAGATGGTGTCAAGTGTGTGTGGCGGCGACCAGGTGAGGAGTAGAAAGACAAGTGTGTCTTTCCTACAGTCAAGCATAGTGGTGGGAGTGTCGTGGTCTGGGGCTGCATGAGTGCTGCCAGCACTGGGGAGCTACAGTTCATGAGGGAACCATGAATGCCAACATGTACTGTGACAAACTGAAGCAGAGCATGAGCCCCTTTCTTCGATGACTGGGCTGCAGGGCAGTATTTCAACATAACAACCCCAAACACACCTCCAAGACGACCACTGCCTTGCTAGAGAAGCTGAAGGTAAAGGTGATGGACTAGCCAAGCATGTCTCCAGACCTAAACCCTATTGAGCATCTGTGGAGCATCCTCAAACAGAAGATGGAGGAGAGCAAGGTCTCTAACATCCACCAGCTCTGTGATGTCATCATGGAGGAGTGGCAACCTGTCAAGCTCTGGTGAACTCCATGCCCAAGAGGAAAATAATGGTGCCCACACAGAATATTGACACTTTTGTCCCAATTTGGACATTTTCACTTTTGTTGCCAGTGGTGGTTTAGACATTTATGGCTGTGTGTTGAGTTATTTTGATGGGACAGCATCTAGATATATCTAGATCTCCCCCTCTCTCATCTTACAAGACAGACAAAGCTTAGGAAGAGTTTTACAAAGAGATGTACAATACTCTGAAAATGAACAATATAATAATAATGGGGCCACAAAAAAACATTGACACTTTGGGCCCAATTTGGACATTTTCACTTAGGGGTGTACTCACTTTTTTTGCCAGCGATTTAGACATTAATAGCTTTGTGTTGAGTTATTTTGATGGGACAGCAAATTTACACTGTTATAAAAGCTGTACACTCACTACTTTACATTGTAGCAAAGTGTCATTTCTTCAGTGTTGTCCCATGAAAAGATATAAAATACTTACACAAATGTGAGGGGTGTACTCACTTTTGTGAGATACTGTGTGTGTGTAATATATATATATGCAAAGCTACAAATTCCAGCATGCTCTGCATAATTGAAGGGCGCATGCTTTGCTTCAGAGTAGTGAATTTCTATTATGGCTGTGCTTGTCCTGCCCTGTGTAATGCTGGCCTTCCCATGACACTGATAGAATATGTCACCAGAGGAGGGAGTACGGTTAGCATGAAAACTGCAATAGAGCGCACCTTCAGGCTGCAGAGCACATGGTCTGTTCATGATCTTCACTCAGAAATAAGAAGCAGATTTATTCTAACAGCTGACCTCGGGGCAGCTTGAGGTTATGTATATAAACAGAGAATTTGCTTACATCTGATGACTATGCAGCAAAGGCAATAAAAGTAGATTGAAAGCTAAACACAAAAGCAAACATATATTGTATTGCAGCTTACCGATTCTTAGATGTGGTGGCTGCATTACTTTTCTTTTTTTAGGCTTTCTTTCCCTTATTTTCACCTGGTGATCTGGCCATTCAGTTTGATGTTTTTAAACAGCACAAGCTGTCCTGCAAATGTATCAGTTTAAGCGAAACTAAACCCTCCTATCGTTTTCAGCCAAGGAAGCTGCCATCTTGGTCTCTGTTTGATCCGTAACTGCCAGGATGTTGCACATGCGATCAGTTATGACACCAGCCATTAAGGCCCCGTTCACACCTGAGATATTTTGTGCTTGAAGCTTGTAGCTCGAAAACCCTCAACAAGCCAAATCACATTAATTTCAATAGCCCCTTTTCACATATGCGCATTCTGTCACCTAAAGCAAAATGCCTTGGCTCCATAGACTTCAACAGAAACGCCTGACCTGAGCGTTTTACAAGCCTTTTTTTGCTTGTTTCCTGCTCAAACAACAGCCTTAAAAAAATGCCCCCCAAAAAATGCCAGTAAATTGCTACGCTCAGGTGTGAATGGAGCATTAAGCTTCATACACATGATTGGATTTTCCGCAGACAAAGCCTCAGACTTATGTCCGAAGGGCGTTGGCCAAAAACTTGTCTTGCATAGAAACGGTACACAATTGTCGGCCAACAAACACGAACGTAGTGACGTACTACGAGACGATAAAGAGGAAGTTCAATTGTCATGCGCCACCCTTTGGGCTCCTTCTGCTAATTTCGTTTTAGTAGAAGTTTGGTGAATGTTGATTTGCGCTTTTGATTTCGTGCTTTTCATTTTGTTTCTGAACAGCCGTTCGTCAACCAGACAGGTTGTGGAATCACAGGAGATAACGTGTTATTTATTATTGGCCTTGGAGTTATTGCTTTGACCCAAGTCCAGTCCAGGAACAGGAGGAGGAGGATTTCTTGGACCAAAAATTGGTTGCTTTATTAATCGTGACCAATTATGTCATATGCCTTTGCTGCGGGAGCTCCAGGAGAATAATCCAGATGATTTTCTGAATTATCTCCGGATGACGGACCCCTGCTTTCACCAACTCTTGGCATTGTTGACCCCCTATATTAAGAAGCAGGAAACATGCATGAGGCTTTTATTTTATTTTTTGGTTGTATCTTTGATCTTAAAAACTACGGGATAATGGTGTTGTCGTAACTTGCCCAAAAAAAAAAAAAAAAACAAACCCAAGCATAATATTATTATTCTTGATATCACTAGAAAATAAAAGCCTTTTAAAAGTGGAGTTCCACCCAAAAGTGGAACTTCCACTCATCGGATTCCTCCCCCCCCTCCGATGTCACAGTTGGCACCTTTCAGGGGGGAGGGGGGTGCAGATACCTGTGTATTACAGGTATCTGTACCCACTTCCGGCGTAGATAGCCGCAGAATCTGCGGTTATTTATGCCACATCCTGTCCCCCCCCCCCCCCGCTGTCTGCTGGGAAACACACGGGTCCCAGAGACAGCAGGGACCAGCCGTATTGCGCTGCGCGACTCGCGCATGCGCAGTAGGGAACCGGGAAGTGAAGCTGCACGGCTTCACTTCCTGATTCCCTTCCCGAAGATGGAGGCGGCAGCACCCGAGGACCGAGAGACGGTTCGGCCTCGGGTGCCGACATCACGGGTGCCCTGGACATGTAAGTGTCCAGGTTTTAAAAGTCAGCAGCTGCAGTATTTGTAGCTGCTGACTTTTGAAAAAAAAAATTTCGGCGGAGCTCCGCTTTAAAATATGTTTGGCAGAACTCCATCAGTATCACCAGCAAAGCAGCTTCATTATTATCCCCTTAACCTCCCTGGCAGTATGATTATTTCGGATTTTAGGTGCTGAAAGCGGTACAATTATTTTGCATGGAAATTTGGCGTTTTATATTGTAGGCCTGTAATTCTTAACAATAACACACTTAAATCTGTCCACCAAGAGTCTAGTAGATATCCCGGGTATGATGAAATTTGAAACACAAAAACATAAAATTATAATATAATAAATATAAATAATTAAAAAAAAATAATAATATAATAATAAAATGAATTTCCCCACAATTCACTATCGCTCAATTCTGCAAGTGTTCTAATTTACTATCGCTGTTTTCTAGCTGGTCTAAAGCCACTTTTGACATAAAGGGACACTTTTTGGTTGCTATGGACAGTCGCCAGTTTCTAGGCAAAAAGAACAGTATATATAATATAAAACTGCATGCAGGACATTGGACAAAGCACTGGGGACAAAAGGGATGTGAAATCATTTCATCCAGTACTGTAATCTGTAAGATTACAGTACTGTATGTGTTATGATTTTTACTGTTTTTTTAATTTGCCGCCAGGCTCCGCCCACGTGCGTCGCGCCGCTCGCAGGGAACTGAGCCTGGCACAGAGAGGCTTCGGAGGAGACAGAGCCCGCAGACACAGCGGGGGACATCGCAGGATCCTGGGGACAAGGTAAGTAACACCGCACCAGGATCCTGAGATGTAATCCTGAGTGCGGCTCGGGGTTACCGCTAATGGTGCTGAAATTTAACCCCGAGCCACACTCTGGAAAACCACCAGGGAGGCTACAGAAGAAGAGACTTGTGCGCTACATTTCGAGATTTCATAATTTGCCACGTCACGAATGTTAATTCTCCATTACGAACACTAGTTTACAAGATCAGTACATATTTGGGGGGCACACCCTACAATGCGTTTAAATTCAAGATGGTGCTGCTATAAGACCTACAAACAGTACAAAATATTTTACAGCGCACACATACAAGAATTACATTTCCTGCAAGGCTAGTTAAAAACACCTGAACATATTCAAAAAATACGGGGGTTTGGTCACATTATATGGTCATATAGTGCTAAGCCCACTTACTGGCGACAAAGTACCCCAAATTAGTGGGTCCTACTCTAGTAATAGAATGGAAGATCCTTTGTCTCAGCCATGGGAGCTAAACTCCTCTGTGTGTGCCCCCCAAATATGTACTTGTATATTGGAATAGACCCTGACCAGGTTTTTTTGGGGGCTGGAGCACCCCTCCCCCCTCCTCATTACCTCTTATTTAGTGGCCACCAGTGTATAGGATGTATCCCCTTCAGTTCTCCCACATAGAGGAGTTTAGCTCCCATGGCTGAGACAAAGGATCTTCCATTCTATTACTAGTGTAGGACCCACTAATTCGGGGTACTTTGTCGCAGTAAGTGGGCTTAGCACTATATGACCATATAGTGTGACCAAACCCCCGTATTTTTTTGAATATGTTCAGGTGTTTTTAACTAGCCTTGCAGGAAATGTCATTCTTGTATGTGTGAGCTGTAAAATATTTTGTATAGTTTACAAGACCGACGGCTTCTGGCTCGTCCTTGCTTCCGAGCATGTGTGTTTGTACTTTGGACTTTTGTCTGACGGACCTGTGTACACACGCTCAGAAAATCCGACAACAGACCGTTATCTGCAGAAAATTTATAAACCTGCTATCCAACATTTGTCCGCAGAAAGTTGGCCAACAATTGTCTGATGGAGCGTACAAACGGTCTGATTTTCCGTCAACAGCCTGTCATCACACAATTCCCGTCGGAAAATCCGATCGTGTGTACGAGACTTTGGAGTGCAACTTTGGATGGGTGCAACTTGGATACGACTTTGGCTTTAACCAGTGATAATGGACAACTGTTGCACACAAGTTGCATTGTATAACATTCAGGTATGACTTTCATGCAACTTCTGTGGGTTAACATTGAAGTCTATGGTCCTCAAGTTGCATGAAAGTCGTACCAAAGTAGTGCATGAGCTACTTTGAAGTTGCTCCAACTTTAAGTCATAAGTCATCATTCATATATGAATAGTTATCATTAGAATACATGGGGAACGACTTGTCATGCAACTTTAACATCCAAAGTGTGAATGGAGCCTTACTAGGTTGACAGTTTGGTTGAGAGTAGAGCTAGGAGATTTTCTCAAAAAAAAAAAAACCTCGATTCTTGATTCAAATCAAGTTCTTTTTTTTTTTTTTGAACACCACGCAGGTCCTGAGGAACTTCGGGCAGGAGTTTTTAGGCGAGGCCGCGGCTTAGGCCTAGTCCGCGGCGTCCGGCCTCGCGGACTAGGCTGAAGCCGGTATTAGTGCCGGTCCTGGTGGGGAAAAAAAAAAAAAAAAAAATCTAAAAAAAATAAATAAAATCGAATTGCTTACATTTTGAATCCAATTGACCTCTCAACTCGATTCAAAATTTAAATCAATTTTTTCCCCAGCCCTAGTTGAGAGCACAATGTAACTTTTTTTAAACTTAAATCGATAGAGGTGCTTACAATGATCAGCTTTTATTTATGTAAAACCTTTATCCGAAAAGGAAGAACCTGTTGTGTAACTAGAGTGTGAGTTGGAGTTTAGTGTCAATTTGTTAGTGCATCTAAATCTGCTAATACATCTAAAACTACCCCTCCCTCCAGACTGACAATGCTGCTGGCCAGAGGGGCCCCTATGCACCTTCATCCAGAGTGGAGGCACACTAATACTGGAAGCGTGTTACTAGACAGATCACCAGAGGAAAACAGAGGGGAAAAAACAAAATAAAACTAATGCAGCCGCTACATTTAATGATTGGTAAGCTGAAATATATAATCCATTTTTGATTTGGGATTTATTATCATTTTAAGGCTCCATTTCCACTACTGTGAGTTGTTGTGCGACTTGACACATGTGAAATCGCATGACAAGTCAAAATCCATGTATTTCAATGGTCCCCGTTCTAATTGGTGTGACTCAAAAAAAAAGTTTTTTGCACTACTTTGTTCTGACTTCGGTGCGACTTGTTCTCGCATGGTTCTCACCGGTCACATGACATTGCATCAAAAATCGCACTGCAAAGCCGCACTGTAAATCACGCAACTTTGGGTTCGCAATGGGGAAGACCTAGCCTAAGGCTAGGTTTCCACTATTGCGTCCCCAAAGTCGCGCGATTTTGACGCGATTTTTACCGCGATTTTACCGCGACTTGAAGCAATGCCTGTATCTATGGACCTCAAGTCGCATCAAAGTGGGACCAAAGTAGTGCAGGGACTACTTTGAAGTCGCTGCGACTTGAAGTCGCACAGATATGAACGGTACTCATTGGAAATCATGGGAAACAATTTGTCATGCGACTTTTCAGTCCCAAGTCGCATGAAAAGTCGCACTAGTGGAAACAGAGCCTAAGGGTTTTTTTTCAAGACGACACTGAAGCAACATTCAATGTAGTTTATACCAGGCTGACATGCTCAGGATTAATTTTTTTCAAAGTATTTCTTGGCAGTTAAAAATCATTCCAATATTGTAAACCACCTAACTATTTGAAAGTCCCTTTATTTAGCAATGATGAAAATGAAAATAACTAGGGAAAGAGAGGCTGGGAGTGGCTGACTAGAGGGCTCGTCTAGGAAATAGAAAGAAGAGAACATTCCAAGTGCAATACAATTAACAAAATAAACAGGTTGCTGTGGCATCACGGACCATGCCTGCGTTGGCAGAGCCACTTGTACTCTGGTTAACAGTTCAATAACTTATACAGCAAAGGAAAAGCTTTCTCTTGTGGCAACTTCACCATGGTGGAGCAGATTTCTTTCTGAATGCTTCTCTGAAAGTAGTAAACAACACAGCTCCCCAAATGGGTCTTACAAATTCCTGGACCAAACTGCCCTCTCCTAGCGTTCCAGACTATACATCTTCTCTTTCTTACTGACACTGGACTTAAAGCAGAGTTCCACCCAAAAGTGGAACTTCCACTTTAAACACTCCTCGCCCCCAGACATGCCACATTCGGCATGTCATTTTTTTTTTTTTTTGGGGGGGGGGGGGGTACCTAGTCTTTACAGGTACCCAGCTCCCACTTCCTGCTCGTCGCCTCACCGCCTAGGCAGCCCCCCCCCCCCCCCCCACCTCTCTACAATCTTCTGGGACACTAAGAGAGCACAGCACGACTCGCGCATGCGCATTGCGCACCCAGCTGTCACAGCCAGGTGCCCACATTTGCAATGCCAGCGCCGCAGAGAGGCGGAGAGGGGAGTGAGGCTTTGGGCGGCCACATCGCTGGATCGAGGGACAGGCGAGTGTCTGCTTATTAAAAGTCAGCAGCTACACTTTTTGTAGCTGCTGATCTTTAATAAAGTTACAAACGAGTGGACCTCTGCTTTAAACAGGCCGACTCCTTATACTTTCCTGCTGCCTCTTCTAATGGATAGCATATCACCCATATTTTTCAGGTGAGAGATATGGATGAGGTCTCCTAAGTGCTGTTATGTTAGGAGGCCCCTTGCTCCACATGGAGGATCAGTGACGCCATCTCCTTGTCTCGATTTCACAGAGGAGACATGCTTGATAGTCTCAGGGGGAGTATAGCTAATGATGCCACATTCACTCTGTTTTGGGGAGACCAGACCCTGACTACGCAGCATCTTCACATTCGCCAGCTCCATGGAGAAAACCAAGGCATGATCTCTCACCCTCCGGGTCTCCTCTCATCTATGCTACACCATGGGAATCTACAATTCACAGAGAGGACAGGCCACACAGGGAAACGTTTTTTTGGGGTACAGCTTCAGTAACATAATTTACCTGCAATAAAATGTATCCCACATTCTGTAGTCTGTTTCGTACGATCAAAATCTTCTCCTCAGTAAAGTCGCCAGGTACACCTCACAGCACTGAATTTACAGTAATGCCGTGTACACATGAGCGGACTTTCCGGCAGACTTGGTCCGGCGGACCGGACTCCGTCGGACAATTCCATCGTGTGTGGGCTCCAGCGGACTTTTTTTCCCCAAAGTCCGACGGACCTAGAAATAAAACATGTTTCAAATCTTTCCGAAGGACTCGAGTCCGGTCAAAAAATCCGCTCATCTGTATGCTAGTGCGACAGACTAAAACCGACGCTAGGGCAGCTATTGGCTATCAACTTCCTTATTTTAGTCCGGTCGTACGTCATCACGTACGAATCCGTCAGACTTGGGTGTGATCGTGTGTAGACAAGTCCGTTCGTTAGGAAAGTCCGTCGGATAGACTGTCGGACCAATCCGGTCGAAAAGTCCACTCGTGTGTACGCGGCATAAGAAGCAGTCAGCAGGACATGGGATACATTTCATTACAGGTAAGTTATTTACCTAAACTTCAGATGAGGTCAACTCTCAGCGTACTCTGTTCTCTCCTTCTACCAGACTGACTGCCGCCTTGTGCTGGTCCTCCCTCTGACAGTTTTAACTAGATTGTTACAGAGACATATTCCATTTCTTAACGTGAATGGTGTTTAAATGTTTGGTACAAATACATAAGAGCATTATATTGTGCTTTATCTGCCCATAGTTCAGATTTAAAAAACAATTGCAAACTATACAAGATTGCAACCATGCTGCTGCTCTGCTAATTCCAATAGATAATCAGATGACATTCCCTATAGGAATCCTGCAGAGTTGCAACTAGACATCATTACCTTGGATGCCAAAGCACCTTGTCAGACATCATTCAGAGACTCATTAACAACACATTCTTGTCAGGCTAGGCTGTCGCTGACATTTGATTACTGGAGCAAAATATGTCATTTACAAGCATCTCTTTAAAATAGTAATGTTACTTCTGTAGATATGAAACATTTATTAGCTTGTGGCATTGTTATAACAACTCACTTTGTACACATACAAAAACACTGAGGAGTCCAGAGCCAAACTAGAAAATATTACCAACGCAAGTGATATATAAGGCCCCATACACACTATTAGATTTTCTGCAGATTTTTGTCTTTACCAAAACCATACAATATTAGGTCAAACCTTAAAGCTCAGTTCACACAGGGGCAACACGACTTGCAGGCCGACTCTGTGAGGCGACCTGCACATGACTTCAGCGGCGACTTGCAAAAGGACTTCTGTACAGAAGTCAATGCAAGTCGCCTGAAGTCGCCCCAAAAGTAGTACAGGAACCTTTTTCTAAGTCGGAGCAACTTGAGTCGCTCCTATTAGAACGGTTCCATAGTACAGAACGGGACGCGACTTGACTGACAAGTCGCCCCTGTGTGAAGCGGGGCTAAGAGTTTCACATTGTATGCAATCAGGCAAGCCCTTGCACTACATGGTTTTAGTAAATCTGAAGACAAAAATCTGCAGAAACTCTAATAATGTGTATGGGGGCTAAGAATCTTAAATCATTCTCTTCATTCCTCCCAAGACCTCATGCTCTCTAGTTCCCTTTTCATCTCCTCTCATGCACACCTCCAGGGCTTCTCCCGAGGCTCTCTCATCTTTTGGAATTCCCTACCCAAATCTGTCTGGACTGTCTCTTACTCTATTCACTTTTAGGCGATTCCTGCAAACTTTTCTCTTCTGGGAATCCTATCCTGCTGCCACCTAACAACTGTACTTTTATTTTCTCCATCCCCCACAGTTATTACCTTTTGTATCACTTGACCCTCCCTTCTAGATTGTAAGCTCTAATGAGCAGTGCCCTCCGATTCCTCCTGTATTGAATTGTATTGTATTGTAACTGTATGGATTTTCCCTAACGTTGTAAAGCACCGCGTTATCTGTTGGCGCTATATAAATCCTGTATAACAATAATAAAAATAAAATAGCATACACTATTAATATTTCGTGTTCACATGCTGGAAAAAAAAGAATCAAATGTTTCTGATAATTATATTGGTAATTAAATAAACTGCATTGGTGAGATACACTTACCAATCCACGCCTCTTTGCCCTGCGAGTAAATGCCTGAATGGACAAAGTGATAGTTTCATGACCCTGTGCCCTGCCTATGCACATGTAAACAAGTATTTACATATTCTAAACCAGCAGTAAAAGCACTTTAAAACAAACTCTCACTCACCTCCGTAGCTATAACCTTTGTGAGGAAATTCAACTGCTAAATTCACAATAGAGGTACTCAATGTTTGTAACCTGCCAACCCTCTAATGTAAACACACAGCTGAGGGTTTTCAACCTATTTCTTAAAAAGTCTGTATATAGCACTACAAAACATACAGTGCACAGTCCACATGTCTTTCTTCAGACAGGAAACAGGAAACCTTTTTATTACAGGGAAAAGAGATGGCATTTAACCATAGAGCAACTACAAACTTATAAACACTGCCATCTACTGGTTGAAGAATATACTGATACTAAATGCTGATGTGCAGTTATTGGTATGCGCAGGCTATTACATTATGGTTTGCTCCCCAGAGCACAAATACATATGCGTGTATATCAGTAGAGCACTGGACAGTGTCAGCAGAGAAGAGATTGGTGTCAGTCGTTTTTATTTTTATTATTTTTATTACAACTTTTTTTAGGAGGCCCATTGGGGGACTTTGATGAAATATCAAGGGTCTAAACAGAGAGAAAGGGACTGAGGACAGAGCTTCCCCGGTCCTTTTCTCTGCAGCCTCAGCTGTACAGAGGTTCATTCCCAAACTGAAGCATTGTAAATAGTTGACTATGATTTAGTAAAGAATGAACACAGGAGAGATTGGTACAGATCACTCACTGTGTTCATTCATTCATCCATCCTGAATCATCCACCGCAGCAGTGGGCAGGAGATGAGGGAAGCTGGCAGCGCTGCAGTGGGTAGACAGCGGCGCGCAGGCACACTGAGCATGCTGCTGCTAACGGTGATATTCCGTTAGTGGCAGCTCCTGTGCGCATGCGTGGGAGTGACGTCATCGCGGCTCCGGCCAATCTCAGCACCGGAGCCACGATACCCGGAAAGAAGATGGATGCTCCGTAGCAGAGGGGACAGAGGTGACATCAGGCTCCTGTGTCAGGTAAATGACACATAATGGGCTACTATGCGATGCATAGTAGCCCATTATGCTTTACCTTTGCAGGGAAACAAAGAGGAAGTAAACCGTAACAGGAAGCACTGTGCTATGTTTCTGATTCCTGCTGAAGGCCTGTGAAACATAGGTTCTGAAGAGTCATTTGGTTCAATCCACACTTTTGTGTTCCCCAAGGCCTGGTTCACACCACATGGGGTGGGACTGCATTGGGCAGCTATTTCAGCACAGTCCCACCTCATGGACAAGGCAAAATGCCTTGTCTGCTAAGTGCCTGGTTCACAGCACTGTGTTGTAGTGGTGTGCGGGCATGGAGTGCTGAAAATTAGTACTGCATGCAGTAATTTTTATCAGAGCAGCAAAGCAATCCACTGCCTCACACTGCGCAGCCGACAACTGAACTCTATGAGATGTCTGTCTGATATTTCAATAAAGTTTATTTAAGAAAAAAGAAATGATGATGCTCAGTGCATCATCATTGCACTGTTCTCGGCCCCACCGTACCGCATATCAGCTGCTGCGTTGCAGTGCAGCAGCTTGTAGGACCCAGCTCTTCATGTGACCTTCATCCATGTTTATAACCTTATTAAAGAATATTTTTTCAGACAGCTCCCTCTCCGACATCTGCAGGTATGAAGTCAGTTGACTAAGCACAGTACTGCAAATCACAAGCTGGGGATCCAAATAAAAAAATCACTGAGCAGCAGACATTGGTGTGTGCATTTTTATCTAATATTTTTGAACAATACCAAAATCCCTCAGCACTCCATTAAAGATGAAGTAAACCCTGTTACCACTCACCTGAACAGGTCTTTAGAAGGAAATAATTGGCAAAGCAAATGTGCTTTTTACATGAGCATGAGTCTATGCAATGTCTTTTAAAATAAGCCTGAAAATATTTACATTTTTTTTCGTACTGTCACCAGTCGGCGTCCCTGATCACCATCACACCAGTTCAGTGGTGTATTTAGGTTTTGTGCTGCCCTGGGCCTGACTAAACTTGTGCATCCCCTAATTTAAATATGACCCACCCCTCCCTGTCAAGGCCACACCCCTTCCTGTTGAAGACCCACCCTATAATCTGCAAACCACACCCCTTCCTCATCTGCGCCATTCAGAAAGCGTAGCACGATTCGCACATGAGCAGCAGGGAACCGGCCATAATGTTGGTGGCAGCACCCGAGAGCCAACCCAAAAATCAGCTGGGGTGTCGACATTGTGGGAACCCTGGACAGGTAAGTGTCCTGATATTAAAAATCAGCAGTTACAGTATTTGTAGCTGCTGACTTTGTGCTCTTTCACACGGCTGTCCGATCAGGTCCGCCTGTCACTTTTTTAGGCGGACCTGATCCGACGCTTTATTCACTCCTATGGAGCAGTGGATGTCAGCGGTGACATGTCTGTTGACACCCGCTGTTATCCGATCCGATTCTGTCTGCAAAATCCAGACGGGTGGAAACCCTATTTTCCATTCGTCTGGCGGATCAGATCAGATGAAAATGGACAGGTGGTCTGTTTTAATCCAACCTCCCATAGAGGAGAGCGTTGCTCTGACAGGTCCATCTCAGTACAGTGAGCAGACACTGACCTGTCATCCGCTTGGTCGGCAGGGATCAATGGATCGCTCCCTCGCTGAGCAAAGCGGAGTCCATCGGGCGGACCGCCGTGTGAAAGAGCCCTTTTAATTTATTCAAGGGGGGGGAGCGAACTCCTCTTTATTGAGTTTACATTGATTTCAGCATGCATGGAGCACTTTGCACATGCTGAAATCAATGCAAACTCATTAAACACTTTGCAGTGCATAAACTTTCACTGAATGTGGATTGTTTAATGAGTTTGTAGCATGGATTACTTTGCAATATCATGATCTGTATATTATTTCCATATTGCGCACTCTGTGATTGGCTGCTTGGCACACGCACATTACAAAGGTAATATAAATTAATTGAAATAAATGAGATCCAAACATAAAAATATAGCATTTCTGCTATAGTAATAGAAAGTAATTTCACCTGCTGCCCTGGCTGCTGCCTGGGGTTCCCCTCATGCTCCTCTCTCTCTCCTCCTCCTCCTATCCTTACAGACAGACCCGGGCCGGGGAGAAGATGCAGCCAGTGAACGGAAGCCGCACCGAGGAGGGTAGGCGGAGCATTAGGCTCCACCTTCGGCAGTCAAATGGAATGCAGCCAGTCACCAGCCACTTATGGGGACACCAGTTGCTCCACCCCCCTCGGCCATGCACCCCCATACTACTTCTGCCCATAATATTTACTAGTGCCACACTACAGCAAGACGGCTATATTTGCGTGGGATGCGGTCGTGGGGGTAGGCCGCGGGAGGCCGCGGGAGCCAGGACTCGGTAGGACGAGTCGGGGGAGGCGGCTTTCTTGCTGACCCCCCCGCAAAGTGCCGCCCTAGGCCTGGGCCTTGTCAGCCTAGGCGAAAACACTGCACCAGTTATATGATGACGCTGTACTGCACTGGTGACAGTATGTGTTAAAAAAAAATTGTGAAATTCGTTTTTTAATGTCTTAATTTTCAAAAAAAATTATGACAAAAAATTACAACTTAAAGAAACTCACCATGCCTCTTGTGATTTGGGATCTCACTATGGAAAATATAAGGAGCTCAGAGAAACATAGTAAAAATTGATTTAATAAAAAATAGATTACAGGGCCATTAGGTAGTGGATGTATATGGATTATTTTTCAAGAATAAGAATATCGTTAATGTCACTTTAACCAAAAGCTCTCTCCTGTAATACACAGCCATTCTGCATATCCTTTTCTTGTATATTCCAAGTCAAACTAGTATAGGAATGTATATTTTCTTTTCTACTGAACAGCAGTTCTCCAGCTATAAGCACATAAACATCGCTCAAATCTTAGAATTGCTTATCTAGTTAGCTTATTGTTATGAAAATAACAATTACTGCAAAAAGCTTTATACAGATGTTGTATGTACAGATCAGATAAGTTGGGTGCATACAAGTGTACATACTTAGTATGCTCTGCTCTTATTTTGAATTTCATAAATGCATACCTTTCCACTATACCAATTCTTTTATGTTTGTAGCCATGCCCCAAGTAAGTACATCCTTCACATTTATGTAAATATTTTATTATTACTTTTCATGTGACAACACTGAAGAAATGACACTTTGCTACAATGTAAAGTAGTGAGTGTACAGCTTGTAACAGTGTAAATTTGTTGCCCCCTCAAAATAACTCAACACATAGCCATTAATGTCTAAACCGCGGGCAACAAAAGTGAGTACACCCCTAAGTGAAAATGTCCAAATTGGGCCCAATTAGCCATTTTCCTCCTCAATGTCATGTGACTCGTAAGTGTTACAAGGTCTCAGGTGTGAATGGGAAGCAGGTGTGTTAAATTTGGTGTTATCGCTCTCACTCTCTCATATTGGTCACTGCAAGTTCAACATGGTACCTCATGGCAAAAAAACTCTCTGAGGATCTGAATTGTTGCTCTACATAAAGATGGCCTAGGCTATGAGAAGATTACCAAGACCCTGAAACTGAGCAGCAGCGTGGTGGCCAAGACCATACAGCGGTTTAACAGGACAGGTTCCACTCAGAACAGGCCCCTAAGTGAAAATGTTTACTCTAAACAACTTAACACTAGGATTTTAACAATGGTGATTTTCCTGTGTGCTGCTTGTCCACTAATGTTCTCTAACAAACCTCTGAGGGCTTCACAGAACAGCTGTATTTATACTGAGAGATTAAATTAAACACAGGTGGACTCTATTTACTAATTAGGTGCCTTTTGAAGGCAATTAGTTCCACTAGATGTTAGTTAGGGGTATCAGAGTAAAGGGGGCTGAAAACGAATGCACACCACACTTTTCAGATATTTATTTGTAAAAAAATTTTGAAAACCATTTAATATTTCCCTTCCACTTCACAATTATGTGCCACTTTGTGTTGCTCTATCACATAAAATCCCAATAAAATACATGTACATTTTTGGTTGTAACATGACAAAATGTGGAAAATTTCAAGAGGTATGAATACTTTTTCAAGGCACAGTACATAGAGTTTAAAGGGAAGCATTTTTCTTGAGCTTTTCAGGCGCTTTTAACGCTTCAAAAACTCCCTCAGTGTGAAAGCAGCCTTAATGTAATGTACCCAATAACAACTTAGTACATAAACCACAGACATCAGATTCACATTACAGTCTTAGATCCAATAGTGCATAAAACTTCACATGCCTTCACCGTCCATTGCTGTGAATACCTCCACCATCACAATGCACTTACCAAAGCAAAAGACCTTGCATTACAGAGGTCAAATCACATAAATCAATGACATAGTTATATAGTTACATAGTAGGTGAGATTGAAAAAAGACACAAGTCCATCAAGTCCAACCTATGTGTGTGATTATATGTCAGTATTACATTGTATATCCCTGTATGTTGCGGTCATTCAGGTGCTTATCTAATAGTTTCTTGAAACTATCGATGCTCTCCGCCGAGACCACCGCCTTTGGAAGGGAATTCCACATCCTTGCTGCTCTTACAGTAAAGAACCCTCTACGTAGTTTAAGGTTAAACTTCTTTTCTTCTAATTTTAATGAGTGGCCACGAGTCTTGTTAAACTCCATTCTGCGAAAAAGTTTTAACCCTATTTTTCTCCAGAGAGAATAAGTTCAGTGCTCGCAACCTTTCCTCGTAACTAATATCCTCCAGACCCTTTATTAGCTTTGTTGCCCTTCTTTGTACTCGCTCCATTTCCAGCACATCCTTCCTGAGGACTGGTGCCCACAACTGGACAGCAAGACTCGGACCAGAGTCTTGTAGAGCGGGAGAATTATCGTTTTATCTCTGGAGTTGATCCCCTTTTTAATGCATGCCAATATTCTGTTTGCTTTGTTAGCAGCAGCTTGGCATTGCATGCCATTGCTGAGCCTATCATCTACTAGGATCCCCAGGTCCTTTTCCATTCTAGATTCCCCCAGAGGTTCTCCCCCTAGTGAGTAGATTGCATTCATATTTTTGCCACCCAAATGCATTATTTTACATATTTCTACGTTGAACCTCATTTGCCATGTAGTTGCCTACCCCATTAATTTGTTCAGATCTTTTTGCAAGGTTTCCACATCCTGCAGAGAAGTTATTGCCCTGCTTAGCTTAGTATCGTCTGCAAATACAGAGATTGAACTGTTTACCCCATCCTCCAGGTCGTTTATGAACAAATTAAATAGGATTGGTCCCAGCACAGAACCCCTGGGAGACCCCACTACCCACCCCTGACAATTCTGAGTAATCCCCATTTTTCACCACCCTCTGAACTCGCCCTCGTGGCCAGTTTTCAATCCATGTACTCACCCTATGGTCCATGCCAACGGACCTTATTTTGTGCAGTAAACGTTTATTGGGAACTGTGCCAAATGCTTTTGCAAAATCCAGATACACCACGTCTACGGGCCTTCCTTTATCTAGATGGCAACTCACCTCCTCATAGAAGGTTAATAGATTGGTTTGGCAAGAACGATTCTTCATGAATCCATGCTGATTACTGCTAATGATACCGTTCTCATTACTAAAATCTTGTATATAGTCCCTTATCATCCCCTGTTAGGCTAACTGGTCTGTAATTCCCAGATGCATTTTGGGCCCTTTTTAAATATTGGTGCTACATTGGCTTTTCTCCAATCAGCTGGTACCATTCCTGTCAGTAGACTGTCATTAAAAATTAGGAACAATGGTCTGGCAATTACTTGACTGAGTTCCCCAGCTGGTCCTGGTGATTTATTAATGTTAAGTTTCCCAAGTCTAATTTTAATTCTGTCCTCTGTTAACCATGGAGGTGCTTCCTGTGATGTGTCATGAGGATCCCTCGTGAAGACTGAGGAGAAGAATAAATTCAATACCTTCGCCATCTCCCTATCCTTTGTAACCAGATGTCCTTCCTCATTCTTTATGGGGCCAATATGGTCTGTCCTCCCTTTTTTACTGTTTACACACTTAAGGAATTTCTTGGGACTTTTTTTGCTCTCCTCCGCTATGTGTCTTTCATGTTCTATCATAGCCGTCCTTATTGCACCCTTACATTTCTTGTTGTATTCTTTATAAAGTCTGAAAGCTGATGATGATCCGTCAAACTTTTATTTTTTGAAGGCCTTCTCCTTTGCTTTTATATGCATTTTTACATTGGAGTTAAGCTATCCAGGACTTTTGTTCGCTCTTTTAAATTTATTACCCAATGGGATGCATTGGCTAACGCCCTTATTTAATATGCTCTTAAAGCAAACCCATCTCTCTTCCGTGTTCTTTGTTCCTAAGATTTTATCCCAATTTATGCTTTCTAGCAAGGCTCGTAGTTTAGGGAAGTTGGCTCTTTTGAAATTCAGTGTCTTTGTATTCCCTATATGTTTTCTATTTGTGTGGTTTATACTGAAGCCAATTGACCTGTGATCGCTGTTACCTAAATTGCCCCTTATTCCCACATCCGTGATCAGGTCTGTATTGTTGGTAATCAGTAGATCCAGTAATGCTTTATTTCTAGTTGGTGCATCTACCATCTGACCCATAAAATTGTCCTGCAAGACATTTAGGAACTGGTGAGCCTTAGATGAATGTGTGGTTCCCTCCGTCTAGTCTATGTCTGGATAGTTAAAATTCCCCATTACAATAACACTTCCCATCCTTGCTGCTAATCCAAATTGTGATAGGAGATCTGTCTCCCCTTCCTCCATCAGGTTAGGGGGCCTATAGCAGACTCCCAGTATTATTTTCCCCTTATCTTCATCCCTTTGGAGCTCCACCCATAAGGATTCCACCTCCTCCCTATCTGCCTTAGTGATGTAATCTCTCACATTCACTTGTACATTATTCTTGATATATAGGCATACCCCTCCCCCTTTTTTACCCTCTCTATCCTTGCGATAACGGGCATACCCTTGAATGTTTGCCAGCCAATCATGAGAGCTGTTGAACCAGGTCTCTGAAATTCCCACAAAATCCAAATGCTCCTTGTACAACAGTATCTCTAGTTCACCCATCTTGTCCGCCAGGCTCCTGGCATTGGTGAACATGCCACGTAGTTTAGACCGGTCGCATATTATCCTCTTATTGGGTGTTCCAAGATTGCAACTAGGACTTGCTACTATACTTACCTTGGGTTTATGTGCTTTGGTCAACCTCCCACTAATGCCCCCAATACTCTGAAATATGTTCCGCACTGACTGTCTCTACCTCTGGACCCTCCCCCCATCGCCTAGTTTAAAAGCCCCTCTAACTTTTTTGGCCATCTTCATTCCCAGCTGATCTGCACCCTCCTCATTTAGGTGCAGTCCGTCCCTTCTATAGTACCGGTTATCGACTGAGAAGTCAGCCCAGTCTTCCAGGAACCCAAACCACTCCTTACTACACCAGCTCATCAGCCACTTCTTTACTTCCCTAATCTCCCTCTGCCTTTCTGGTGTGGCTCGATGTACCGGTAGTATTCCTGAGAATACTACCTTGGTGGTCCTTTTCCTCAATTTAGCTCCTAAGTCCCTAAAATCGTTCTTTAGGACACTCCATCTGCCTCTGACTTTGTCATTGGTGCCAGCGTGCACCATGACAGCTGGGTCTTCCCCAGCCCCTCCCAGTAATCTGTCCACCAGATCCGTGATGTACCGAACCCGAGCGCCCGGTAGACTACATACTGTTCGGCGCTTCAGGTCTTTGTTGCAGATTGGCCTCTCTGTCCTTCTAAGAATGGAGTCCCTACCACCAGAATCTGTCTTTCCTTTCCCTTCGCTTCCCCACTCCACTCTCACTGGAGGAGTTCTTCCCCCGGCAGCTAGGAAAGTCCCTCAGCTCCAGCAGTGCTGGTCCCTGACTGGTTACACCAATGTCACTCAATGGAGCGTACTTATTGGGATACTCCAGCCCTGGATTGGCCTCCCTGGCACTTTCCCTTCTACCCTTCCAGACTGTCACCCATCTACTCTTTGCTAGTGCCTGCACCTCTTTGTCTCCACCTGCCTCTGTGCTGGCCCCAGCCGGCACCTGCCGTGTACGTTCCTGGCTCTTCTTTAGTATGGAGGGACTTCTCAGTGCTGACAGTTGCTTCCCCAGATTCAGAACCTGGGCTTCCAGGGAAACAATGCACTTACATTTTGCACAGCAGGATTCACCCTCGATCGGATGATCAAGGAACGCATACATGCCGCAAGATGTACAACGAGTCGCCTCTCCACACCCGCCGGGCATCATATCTATTAAATTTAATGAGGATTGGGGATTATACCTTGTCCAAATTACCTAACAACTAGCTTCCTGACACTAATACTCAACAAGACAATACACAGGTACTCAACAAGACAATACACAGGTACTCGCAGACCTACGTGCACTCGCAGACCACTCGCAGACCTATGTGCACTCGCAGACCTACGTGCACTCCAGGCTGGTGGCTCAAGGAATCCTGCTCTGTTTGAAAGGCATCCACTCTCATACTAAGGAGGACTGCTATCACGAAGAAACAAACTCTTCTGTGCTTCCAGAACTCAGCATTAATCACTCCAAAAGAAGGGAGAAAAGGGAACCCCATAGTGTACTAAACTTGGATGCGTTTATTTAAATAAGTAAAATTATACTTACAATTGCGAGAACATTAAAAACACATAAACATGATACCGCCGGACCTTGCTGGCGTTTTGTTCCACCAATCTCCCGCAGAGGATTTCCATGTGAATTTTTATGCACTATTGGATCTATTATTCACGAGTGGATATATGCACTATTATTATTCGTTATTAATGGATTTATGATTTATTGCTATATGGGATTTTTTTATGTTTTTAAATGGGTATGCAATAACGCAACACACCTAATAGGAGGAATAGAATGGGATTGTACACCCCATTAACACCCGTCATACCTAAAATATAAAATAAACACACAACAAAGAATGTGGAAAAGTTTAGGCCGTGGCCCCTTTATTGTGTTTAAAACAATTTTAATTATGAAATGAACTTTAACCTTTAATACCAAGGAGAACTGCTGTTAACCATTAACAGACCAACATGCTTAGTCACTAAGACTCAAGCAGCAATATCTTATACCAATCAAATAACAGCGTACCAACCACTGTCCACCCACAAAGTGGGCGACGTTACCCACATAAGGAGGGACCGCAACAAGGGGAAATAACATAGGGGAGGGCGGGAGAGCAGGTCAAAAAATTCAAAAGGAAGGCTGAGGAGAATCCAGAGGTGAGTCCAGCTGAGAGACCTGAGGTAAATGCTGACTCCGCCCATTGACAGGAGAGTATATATGTAAAAGGCTACACTCATTGGCTAGGTGTTTCCCGCCAAAGGATTTGTCACCAATCCAGCTGAGGTAAACCTTCCTAGCAACAGCAGGCAGCTTGTCACCTGAAACACAAAAGATAAAGAACCAGCAAAGCAGCTAAAGAGAGTCACGTACTTAACAATTACTATAGCCCTCTATTAAGAGTAAAATTTATTTATAAAACAAATGGGTGTTAGGGGTGACAATCCCATGGGGCCACTTCTCTATTGTATACCAAGGTATTGGAGGTACTTGTGAGTGCTGCTATTGCATACCTCTCAACTTTTTGAGATGGGAAAGAGGGACACCTATGAGCAAAAGTATGTATGCATAGTACACACACCCTGCCACATGCCCTTAAAGGAGCATTATACAAAACAAAAATTATTAGTTAAACTCACAAGTGCTTTTTTACCACTACTATTCCTTTATATTGGCTTTTTAAACGTACAAATACAGCAATTTATAAATTGGATGAAAGGTTTAGCAAAGGAAAACACTTTTTAAAAGCTAAAAAGTGCATTTTATATACACCTTTATACAGTCAGGTCCATAAATATTGGGACATCGACACAGTTCTAACCTTTTTGGCTCTATACACCACCACAATGGATTTGATATGAAACAAACAAGATGTGCTTTAACTGCAAACTTTCAGCTTTAATTTGAGGGTATTTACATACAAATCAGGTGAATGGTGTAGGAATTACAACATGTTTTTATATGTGCCTTCCACTTTTTAAGGGAACAAAAGTAATGGGACAGATTAACAATCATCCATCAAACTTTCACTTTTTAATACTTGGTTGCAAATCCTTTGCAGTCAATTACAGCCTGAAGTCTGGAACGCATAGCCATCACCAGACGCTGGGTTTCATCCTTGGTGATGCTCTGCCAGGCCTCTACTGCAACTGTCTTCTGTTCCTGCTTGTTCTTGGGGCATTTTCCCTTCAGTTTTGTCTTCAGCAAGTGAAATGCATGCTCAATCGGATTCAGGTCAGGTGATTGACTTGGCCATTGCATAACATTCCACTTCTTTCCCTTAAAAAACTCTTTGGTTGCTTTCGCAGTATGCTTCGGGTCATTGTCCATCTGCACTGTGAAGCTCCGTCCAATGAGTTCTGAAGCATTTTGCTGAATATGAGCAGATACTATTGCCCAAAACACTTCAGAATTCATCCTGCTGCTTTTGTCAGCAGTCACATCATCAATAAATACAAGAGAACCAGTTCCATTGGCAGCCATACATGCCCACGCCATGACACTACCACCACCATTCTTCACTGATGAGGTGGTATGCTTTGGATTATGAGCAGTTCCTTTCCTTCTCCATACTCTTCTCTTCCCATCACTCTGGTACAAGTTGATCTTGGTCTCATCTGTCCATAGGATGTTGTTCCAGAACTGTGAAGGCTTTTTTAGATGTTGTTTGGCAAACTCTAATCTGGCCTTCCTGTTTTTGAGGTTCACCAATGGTTTACATCTTGTGGCGAACCCTCTGTATTCATTCTGGTGAAGTCTTCTCTTGATTGTTGACTTTGACACACATACACCTACCTCCTGGAGAGTGTTCTTGATCTGGCCAACTGTTGTGAAGGGTGTTTTCTTCACCATGGAAAGAATTCTTAGGTCATCCACCACAGTTGTTTTCCGTGGTCTTCCGGGTCTTTTGGTGTTGCTGAGCTCACCGTTGCGTTCTTTCTTTTAAGGATGTTCCAAAGAGTTGATTTGGCCACACCTAATGTTTTTGCTATCTCTCTGATGGGTTTGTTTTGTTTTTTCATCAATGATGGCTTGCTTCACTGATAGTGACAGCTCTTTGGATCTCATATTGAGAGTTGACAGCAACAGATTCCAAATGCAATAAGCACACTTGAAATGAACTCTGGACCTTTTATCTGCTCCATGTAAATGGGATAATGATGCAATAACACACATCTGGCCATGGAACCGCTGAGCAGCCAATTGTCCCATTACTTTTTGGTCCCTTAAAAAGTGGGAGGCACATATACAATTTGATGTAATTCCTAAACCATTCACCTGATTTGGATGTAAATACCCTCAAATTAAAGCTGAAAGTCTGCAGTTAAAGAACATCTTGTATGTTTCATTTCAAATCCATTGTGGTGGTGTATAGAGCCAAAAAAGATTAGAATTGTGTTGATGTCCCAATATTTATGGACCTGCCTGTAGATCAGACCAAAATGAGGGACAAATGAGGAAGAATGAGGGACAGAGGGACTTTGTTCCAAATCAGGGACAGTCCCTCGAAATCAGGGACAGTTGGGAGCTATGCTATTGTTTGTGTTTTGTAGATTTCTGTGCACAGGGCACAGAATTGTAGCACTAAGCACAATTTCTCCATGTTTCTTCACATTACAGTCTGTCTCACAACAGCTCATATTCTTTCAGCAGTCAGTATGTAAAAAAGAGAATTCAGTGTGGCAGCGCTATAAAAAAACAAATGAAAAAACTCAAAAAAACTCATGCCAGCAGTGAATGTATGTGAACTATAACACACAATAACATGTGAAAAATTGCTCAACAGTCCATGAAAAACACATCAATTTAGGATCTTGTGAAATACACCTCTCAAAGACAGTGCACCTCCACCACATAAAAAGCGCGCTTACCAAAAGGCAAGCAAGCCGGACGGCTGTTTTCTCTGATCGTTATTACTGCATATCTGTAAGTGCAATTTTATTAGTTTTAAATAATTTTTTGTTACGTTTTTACACTATGGAGAGACTCCTTGCTTTTCTGATCGTAACGTCTGATCCACCCTCCTGGTGGCTGATGCTCAAGTCTCCCCGGTCTTTCTGGTGTCTTGTTCCAGTTGCCCTTCCTGTGGACATTCAACATCCCCCTGGATAGAGGGCCTAGCTAGGTAATTTAGCCACAGGCTTACCAAAGCTTGCCTTTTAATAAGCGCGCATATGTGGTGGAGGTGCACTGTTTTCGAGAGGTGTATTTCATCAGAACCTACACTGATGTGTTTTTTATGGACTGTTGATCAATTTTTCACATGTTATTGTGTGTTATAGTTCACATACATTCACTGCTGGGATTAGTTTTTTTTATTTTTTTTTATTTGTTTTTTTATAGCGCTGCCACATTGAATTCTATTATCTGTATTTGTGTGTATCTCACAATTTTAGCAGCTGCTTTGTTTTATTTTATTTATTTCTGATTTTGTTGTTAGTTCTTAGATCGGTAATCTTCTTTTTTCTAGTATGTAAAAAATGTTGGTGCAACCTACATACGTGTAATGTACAGTGGTGATGGTCGTCTCCATCTTGCGGGTGACGTGCGTGCACACTACCTAGTTCAATGTTATCCCAGTAGAGTGCATGCGTGAAAAACCTCCAGAACCTTGTGAGGAGTGGCCCCAAGGTTTTGACTGCCTAGGGGCCTCCACAGAGCTTATTCTGGTATTGCGGTTCTCAGTAAGCATTATTAACAACTATCTCTGTGGACTTTAGAACACTACAGAGCACCTCCCTCTCTGTGAAATGACGCAGCTGTGCAGGCACAGCCAGGCAAATCTGCCCAAAATTGAAAAGTTGAAGTTTGCAGCTGGGGAGAAGAAACCCCACACACTGGCAGAAGGAGGGCTGCTTTGGGGTGGGGGGCGCGTGTAGGTGAGACATATAGCATAGCCAAAAAGGTGGATTTCGGTTTTAACAGCAGGCTCCCGCACGTGAAATCTCAACAATTTGAGGGAATTTGGAAAAGTGGGTTTCTACTTGTATTTGAAAACTGAGTGGCCTAAATTCAGCTTTACATTTGATATTCACATAAACTATTTGGCAATGGCTTGCACATCCCAACTTCAATCTCAATCCTTTAACTCATGAAACAAACTCTAATGCCCCGTACACACAATCGGAAATTCATCCAGCAAAAGACCGATGAGAGCTTTTGGTCTGAAAATGCGACCGTGTGTATGCTCCATTGGACTTTTGCTGGCGGAATTCCAGCCAGCAAAAGATTGAGAGCATGTTCTCAATTTTTCGGCCGGAAAAAGTTCCGATCGGAAATTCCGATCGTCTGTAGCAGAATTGCGCAAAATTCCTACGCATGGAAACAATTCAACGCATGCTCGGAAGCATTGAACTTAATTTTCTCGGCTCGTCACCGCGTTCTTGGCGGTCGAAAGTTCAGCGTGACCGTGTGTATGCAAGCCAAGCTTGAGCGGAATTCCATCAGAAAAACTATCCAAGATTTTTCTGGCGGAAATTCCGCTCGTGTGTACGCGGCAGAAGTGTTTTTTTTTTTTTTCAGAGACAATTATATTTTGATTCTGTGTAATTCAAGATCTCTTCTGGAAGTAATTAGAATTTTCTGCTTCTGTCCAAGTTAGATGAGTTAAACAGTGCAATTATTTCTGCTGTTTATTGCTGCTGGATATAATGAAGTCAATCAGGATAATTTATTAGCAATGCTATTGTAGTGCTGAAAGAGGAAACTGTATGCAAATAACATATTAAGAGCTGGACTTACTTCCTGAGTAATGAATACAATTTTGTTAACCTGCATTTCACAGAACATTATATAACTAGGGAGGGTCACCTTGCTAAAAATAAGAGGATGAGGAAATTTGCATCAAGGCACATTAGGGACTTTAACGTCTAAACAAAAATGTTTCCGTAGATCAAATATTGTAGTAGTTTTAAAACTAGCCTGTTAACAATTTTACCTAAGTGTCTGGTAATATGCAAATTAGCTGAGCTCCCAAGCCACAGTATTAAAGCAAAACTAACGTCTCAGTTTCAAAAACTGCAAGCAGATAGGTTCTTTACTGCAGAAGAGAAATAAAATAAGTACAGGCTAGTTTACATTCTGGCACAGCTCTTGTGTGTTGTGATGACTGGACTCCTGATGCATGTGCAAGAGTGACGCAATTTCCTGCCTGCCAATGAAGCGGGGCCCAGCCCGGAGCTAAGAAGAAGATGGGTAAAAGATGCCAGTGTTGGCAAGGGATATCAATCCAGTGAAGGAGAGGCAAGTATTGAGGACTTTAGTGATGTCAGATAGGCACTTGGAAAGTGGTTCTGAGTCCCACCAAACACCAGAAGGGTAGATAGATAACATGGCTTTGCAGTGCTGTGGCCCCAACATTGACTACAGAATTCATACATTAGCCCATTAGTGACCTCTACTGCTTCTCCCTGCAGAATCGCCCCCCCCTTTCCCCTGCCCCGCTACACAAATTGCAAACTATAGAGAGCACCTCCATACAAGCTGTAGGTTTTTATGCACCCAGTACCGTTTTGAACTAAATCAATCTTATGTAGCACCTTCTAGTGTGCTAGATTATTATTAGTTAGTTTTGCAGTGTAGAAAAATTTAGCCTGGCTGAGTTGAATCTGGGTCAGGGTGAGTGACTCAGTAAGGCTGGATGACACACCAGGCAGCACCTCTGGTACCTTCCCTTACTTGCTGGAACCTTGGAGAAGCTTCCAGAAGAATGGGTGGCAGGGTAGTAGGAGCTGCCTGGAGTATTGAGGAGGGGCCCAGCCATTCCCCAGTAAGTGGGCTGGCAGGGGAAGTGCACCTTTTTAATAATCTGAGTCATGCCAGAAGGGGCAGTTGGATTAAAGATAGAGATGGAGTGCTAAGGGAGCTGTCGGTGGCCCTTGCGGAAGATCCCTGGTCTGGAGAGGGGGGGGTGGCCTCCAGCCTGGGGCCTGGGTGCTGGAGGGATCCTCTAATAACACACAGAGGAGTCCTGTCGTGGATGCATGGGAACAGGTGTGAGGACAGTGGGAGAGAGTCAGCACGTCCGGGAGATCTCCAGGGAGAAGTCAGCCGGGTGACTGGCGAGTGTGCAGTCTGGGAAGATTGTGGAGAAGTAGCCAGGTGGGCTAGCGAAAGGGGCGGCTGCAGCCAGGCGGGCTGGCAGTGCCTGAAGAGGTGGTCCTGGGATCAGAAGCCACAGGGATGTAAGCTGGACACTGTAATTTTTCTACACAACCCAAAGAGCCAGAGTCCCTGTCTGTAAAGTGCTTTTGATACAAGATCTGACTTGCCTTTTTGCCAGATCAATTATCAGTGTGCCAGCTAGGATTTCTGCAAGCAAGTGTTCTGGAGGAAGCAGAGCAGTGTATATTGATTGTATATAGGAAATGTGTCCCTGAATAATTCTTTAAAGTCAAGTGGCCATCCCATAATGACCCTATTCCCTATCCAAGTTTTATCCCCTCAATAAAAACACAAAAACGAGCACTGGACTGTTTTTTGATTATGGGACCCTGTGAAGATTTGGTGCGCCTGGCTGTGCAGGGTGGGGGATCCCTATTCACCAGCGGCTCCTATGTGGGGTATGCTACACTTACTAATGTAAAATGGCGAATATAATACCTGTGGAAAGTTTAAACCTTCGACTTCCATGCTGATATAAAGGACCCAACTGAATGCAGATCTGTATCTATTAATATATCATGAAAAGGTATCAGCCTTTAGCAATCCCAGAAGAGCGTAGACTGGGAGAGGAAGAAGCAGCAAAATGAGACATTTGTGTTGCAATGTAAGGGACATATTGATAGCAGGGGAGTGCAGAGTGCCAGGGAGATGAGCTCAGCAGTCTGCTGCTTCTTCGTTCACTGTCCAGGCACAGACCTGGGGGAGAGACAAGACCTGTAATGCCACGTACACACGAGCGGACTTTTCAGCATCAAAGGTCCGACGGTCTTTCCGACGGAGTTTCGACGGAGTTACTACGGACTTTCGAACGACTGGACTTGCCCACACACGAACGGACTAAACGTTCGAAAGTCTGTTGGTTTGAACGCGATGGCGTACGAAGGGACTAGAATAAGTAAGTTCATAGCCACTAGCCAATAGCTGCCCTTGAGTTGTCTTTTGTCCGTCGGACTAGTATACAGACGAACAGATTTTTCGACCGGACTCGAGTCCATCGGAAAGATTTGAAACATGTTCTAAATCTAAAGTCCATCTGATTTTTCAACAGCAAAGGTCCGATGAAGCCCACACCAGATCGGATTGTCCGGCGGATTCGTTCCGTGTGTACACGGCATAAGTGTTACTTAACTGCAGCAGAGAAAAAAATGGTCTCCTGCCTTGCCAAATAGAACTGTGCTGTGTGGCAGAGCTATGTACCTTTCGTGATTGGATAGACTAAAAGGCCTCATGCACACGGACGATTTGAGATGCAAAATATGGTCTCACATAAAACCGTATGACAGAATTTTTGCAAGCTGTCACAACACAACAGTTCCCACAGTTAAGATGTTGGCACCAGGGACACAAGAGCGAGGGAAGGGACGGCTTGGGTGAGCACTTCACTGGATCCTGGGACAGGTGAGTATGTGTTTATTAAAAGTCAGCAGCTACAGTTTTTGTAGCTGCTGATTATTAATAAATACAAACAATTACTGGACCTCCACTTTAAGTTGTAGTAAAATGTCTACAAAAAAATTGGAGCTGTTTTTTGATCAACTGTCCATTGAAAAAAAATCGTATTTTTAAACACTGGTTACATCTTAAGGCTGGGTTCACACTAGTGCGAATTGGATGCAAATTGGTTTCTCCGCATCCAATCCGCATGACATGAGACTGTGACTGGCTCTCAATAGGGTCCATTCACACATCTCTGTGGCAGCCATGGAACGAATCACACAGGGGCCCTGTGCATCTTTGGCTCCGTTTCAGGTTCGAATTCAGGCAAACATTCGGGCCTGATTCATCCCTGAAATAGAGAACAGGGACGTACCAGACCCCTGCTGTGATCCGCATCCAATCTAAGTGTGAACCTAGCCTAAAATTCTAAAACTCATTTAGAACAGTGGAATACTTATTGATTTTTAATTACAAATGTTAATGTATTGAACACACTTTTTAAAAACGGAACTAAAGTGTTTCTGAGCACCACAAACTGAAAACATCATTTTTCATTTTTAATTATCAAAGCACACTCATCCATCCATGTCTCTACGCTTTATTTTGTTCAGAGATATGACTTTGAAAAAAGCCCCCCTAGCATTTCTAGCTGTGGCCTTCTTGAGTAAGGGCAGGTGATTCATGTAGCATTTACTTCCTGGAATCAATCTGCCCTTAGCTCAGGCATGCAGGAAGGAGGGTGTGCTTACCTGAGAAAGCCTATGCTCCAGATGAAAAAAAAATGCCCATGAAGACTCCTGGGATGTATGACATCATTTTGGTAAAGGGCCAGAAAGGAGGAAGCAACAGAAGAAATGTAAAGAAAAAAAAGGTTAAAACAAGTAGAAATAATATACCTTCCATCTATATTCTAAGGCTAGCAGAAGAAGGAATAAAAATAGTCAATATTTATTGAGAGAGTTTAGTTCAGCTTTAGCCATTTGTATGGAACATGAGAGATTACCAGGAAATACAAAACATTACATTAGGCATGGCTAGACACTACAAACTGATTTATAATAAGTTAAAAGAAATGATAGAACTCCTACACGGAGAAAGCGGTCCGTATCAACGCCGCAATAACAAAAAACATCAAGAAAAAACATCAGAATGCCAGGCTCAGCCTTCTAAGAAGTAAGTATCTGATATTCCCATCAATAACCATTAGGAGATCAATACAAAGTGACAGGATAAAAAACAGAATTTATTTATAAGTGATCAGCTAATCATGAGATTTTGAATGTGTCAGTAATGTGAAATACAGATCATATTATTGTCTGTTATATAACCGACCCGACCAGTCTGCTGTCTGTAACTAAAAATAGACGGTGGATTTGAAATTTGAAATTTCAGGTGCTGCCTCTCACAGGTGTGATCACAGATCAACTGTCTAGCTAACTGACACAATCTGATCAATGAGTTGGCTTTAATAATTGTGCAGATTAATAATGACAGTTCTAGTTTCCCTAGATTTTAGGACCTGCGTCACCTGGGACTTTTATACACTTTAGGGTAGGGTTGCCACCTGTCCGGGATTCACCCGGACAGTACGGGTTTTGAAACATGTGCCCGGGTCTCTGCCCGCCTGAGACCCGGGCACATTATTCATTTCAGACCCGCCAGTGGCTCCCTGTGCCGAAGCTGTGTCATCAGTGCGGCCTTGGAGTTCGGGTCCTCAGCGCCGTAGCGCTGCTTGATTTCTGCTCCTGCTCAGCTGTCTGAGTGCGGGACGGAGTCGGGACACAGAGGCAGAGGCAGAGCCTCCATGTTGCCGGCCGGGTGCTCTCCTCGAATCCTCTGGCTGCCTGCAGAAGGGACAAGGAGGAGGGCGGAGCCTCCCCATTCCCTGCTGCTCTGCTGGAATGTGTGCAGAGATCACGCTGGGACTGGAGCCCAGCTTGTAAGGTAAGTTTTTACCATCCATGTCAGGATTTCAAAGTACTCTCACCTCCCCCCCCCCACCACCATACACTATACATACATACATACACCCCCCTCCCCCCACCATACACTATACATACATACACCCCCCTCCCCCCAACATACACTATACATACATACATACACACACCCCCACCATACACTATACATACATACATACACCCCCCCTCCCTCCACTATGCATACATACATACACTCCCCCCACCATACACTATACATACATACACCCCCCTCCCCCCAACATACACCATACATACATACACACCCCCCACCATACACTACACATACATACATACATACACCCCCCCTCCCCCTCACCATACACTATGCATACATACATACATTCCCCCCACCATACACTATACATACATACACCCCCCTCCCTCCACCATATACTACACATACATACATACACCCCCCCACCATACATTATACATACATACATACACCCCCCCTCCCCCCACCATACACTATACATACAGTTCTGCCGCCCCCCTCCCATATACCATGCATCCATATAGTTCTCTCTCTCCTCCTCATACACCATCTATATATACAGCTCCCCCATATATACAGCCCCCCCATATATACAGTCCTCCCCCCATACACCATCCATATATACAGCCCCCCCATATATACAGTCCCCCTCATATATACAGTCCTCCCCCATATACCATCCATATATACAGTCCCCCCCATATATACAGTCCCCCTCATATATACAGTCCTCCCCCCATACACCATCCATATATACAGTCCCCCCATATATACAGTCCCCCCATATATACAGTCCCCCTCATATATACAGCCCTCCCCCCATATACCACCCATATATATAGTGCCCCCCATATACACAGTCCCCCCCATATATACAGTCCTCCCCCCATACACCATACATATACAGTCCCCCCATACACCATCCATATATACAGTCCTCCCCATATATACAGTCCCCCCCATATATACAGTTCCCCACCCCCCTATATATCATCTATAGATACTGTTTTCCACCCCCCATACACCATTCCATATATACAGTTCTCATCAGGTGACACCTTCCACTGCTCTACTGACACCGTCCACTGCTCTACTGACACCGTCCACTGCCCTACTGACACCGTCCACTGCCCTACTGACACCGTCCACTGCCCTACTGACACCGTCCACTGCTCTACTGACACCGTCCTCTGCTCTACTGACACCATCCACTGCCCTACTGACACCGTCCACTGCTCTACTGACACCGTCCTCTGCTCTACTGATACCGTCCACTGCCCTACTGACACCGTCCACTGCTCTACTGACACCGTCCACTGCTCTACTGACACCATCCACTGCCCTACTGACACCTTCCACTCCCCTACTGACACTGTCCACTGCTCTACTGACACCGTCCACTGCCCTACTGAGACCGTCCACTGCTCTACTGACACCATCCACTGCCCTACTGACACCGTCCACTGCCCTACTGACACCGCCCACTGCTCTACTGACACTGTCCACTGCCCTACTGACACCATGCTCTGCTCTACTGACACCATCGACTGCTCTACTGACACCATCCACCGCCCTACTGACACCTTCCACTGCTCTACTGACACCTTCCACTGCCCTACTGACACCATCCACTGCTCTACTGACACTCTTCACTGCCCTACTGACAACGTCCACTGCTCTACTGACAACGTCCACTGCTCTACTGACAACGTCCACTGCCTTACTGACGACATCCACTGCCCTACTGACACCGTCCACTGCTCTACTGACACCATCCTCTGCTCTATTGACACCGTCCTCTGCCCTACTGACACCGTCCTCTGCCCTACTGACACCACCCACTGCTGTACTGACACCGTCCACTGCTGTACTGACACCATCCTCTGCTCTACTAACACTGTCCACTGCTCTACTGACACCATCCACTGCTCTACTGACACCATCCACTGCTCTACTGACACCATCCTCTGCTCTACTGACACCGTCCATTGCTCTACTGACACCATCCACTGCTCTACTGACACCGCCCATTGCTCTACTGATACCGTCCACTGCCTTACTGACACCATCCACTGCCCTACTGACACCATCCACTGCCCTACTGACACCATCCACTGCCCTACTGACACCGTCCACTGCTCTACTGACACCATGCTCTGCTCTACTAACACCGTCCACTGCTCTACTGACACCGTCCTCTGCCCTACCGACACATCCACTGCCCTACTGACACCGTCCACTGCTCTACTGACACCGCCCACTGCCCTACTGACACCGTCCACTGCTCTACTGACACCGTCCACTGCTCTACTGACACCATCCTCTGCCCTACTGTCACCGTCATCTGCTCTATTGACACCGCCCTCTGCCCTACTGACACTGTCCTCTGCCCTACTGACACTGTCCTCGGCTCTACTGACACCGTCCTCTGCCCTACTGACACCGTCCTCTGCCCTACTGACACCGTCCTCTGCTCTACTGACACCATCCACTGATCTTCTGACACCGTCCACCGCTCTACTGGCTGACAGTGTCCACTTTTAAGGTAGGCTATTTTCATATTTTAACTGACATTTCTTTTATTAATCGAATCATATTTTATGGGTACACTAATGTTTTTGTTTTATTTAACCATGCCCCTTTAAGTCCCCACCCCCCCACTGTTAATGCAATTGGGCCACAGCCATTGTTCACTGTAGCACACCTCATTACTACTCTCTTTGGGTAACCCAAGGTATTTTACAATCCTATAGCATGTACTACAAAAAAAATTGCCATGCGCCGCGAAAGTGTATGGGTTGGGCTTGAAGAAAAGGTGGCAACCCTACTTTTGTAGACATTTTGTATTCTCATCATAGGTGTGTGCAGCCTATTGTATTATCACGTACAGCCCATAGCTCAAACACACATCCGTGTATATACAGTGGGGCAAAAAAGTATTTAGTCAGCCAACAATTGTGCAAGTTCTCCCACTTAAAAATATGAGAGAGGCCTGTAATTGTCATCATAGGTATACCTCAACTATGAGAGACAAAATGTGGAAACAGATCCAGACAATCACATTGTCTGATTTTTGAAATAATTTTTTTGCAAATTATGGTGGAAAATAAGTATTTGGTCACCTACAAACAAGCAAGATTTCTGGTTCTCACAGATCTGTATCTTCTTCTTCATCACCTGTATTAATGGCACCTGTTTGAACTTGTTATCAGTATAAAAGACACCTGTCCACAACCTCAAACAGTCACACTCCAAACTCCACTATGGTGAAGACAAACAGATGTCGAAGGACACCAGAAACAAAATTGTAGACCTGCACCAGGCTGGGAAGACTGAATCTGCAATAGGCAAGCAGCTTGGTGTGAAGAAATCAACTGTGGGAGCAATAATTAGAAAATGGAAGTCATACAAGACCACTGATAAGCTCCCTCAATCTGGGGCTCCACGCAAGATCTCACCCCATGGGGTCAAAATGATCACAAGAACGGTGAGCAAAAATCCCAGAACTACATGGGGGGACCTAGTGAATGACCTGCAGAGAGCTGGGACCAACATAACAAAGGCTACCATCAGTAACACACTACGCCGCCAGGGACTCAGATCCTGCAGTGCCAGACGTGTCCCCCTGCTTAAGCCAGTACATGTCTGGGCCCGTCTGAGGTTTGCTAGAGAGCATTTGGATGATCCAGAAGAGGATTAGAAGAGTGTCATATGGTCAGATGAAACCAAAGTAGAACTGTTTGGTAGAAACACAACTCGTCGTGTTTGGAGGAGAGAGAATGCCGAGTCGCAACCAAAGAACACCATACCTACTGTGAAGCATGAGGGTGGCAATATCATGCTATGGGCCTGTTTCTCTGCAACAGAACGACTGATTCGTGTACATAAAAGAATGAATGGGGCCATGTATCATGAGATTTTTTGTGCAAACCTCCTCCCATCAGCAAGGACATTGAAGATGAAACGTGGCTGGGTCTTTCAGCATGACAATGATCCCAAACACACCGCCCGGGCAACGAAGGAGTGGGTTCGTAAGAAGCATTTCAAGGTCCTGGAGTGGCCTAGCCAGTCTCCAGATCTCAACCTCATAGAAAACCTTTGGAGGGAGTTGAAAGTCTGTGTTGCCCAGCGACAGCCCCAAAACATCATTGCTCTAGAGGAGATCTGCATGGAGGAATGGGCCAACATACCAGCAACAGTGTGTGACAACCTTGTGAAGACTTACAGAAAACATTTGACCTCTGTCATTGCCAACAAAGGATATATAACAAAGTATTGAGATGAACTTTTGATATTGACAAAATACTTATTTTCCACCATAATTTGCAAATAAATTCTTTCAAAAATCAGACAGTGTGATTGTCTGGATTTGTTTCCACATTTTGTCTCTCATAGATGAGGTATACCTACGATGACAATTATAGGCCTCTCTCATCTTTTGAGGGGGAGAACTTGCACAATTGGTGGCTGACTAAATACTTTTTTGCCCCACTGTATATAGATATGTATATGTACATCAATAATCCATATTGCAGCCACGGTTCAGTGGCTTGAAAGGATCCATGCGGAACCCTAGACTGACCCACAGATGCACACATCCAAAAGAAACGCAGTCTATAAATAGCAGGGAAAGTGGATTGGGTAAGACTAGTGTCTATATAGCCAAAAAATAGCATTTACCTAAACCGATATGCACTGCTGATATGTTGCCTCATTGAGAGCCACAGCACTAATGCACCCTTGATAAAGCTCACTATATATAGGAGCTAATTAGAACACACCTCAACCTCCTAGCAGGTGTGGGTGATGGTAATCACTCACACATACGTCTATGCTGACACCGCTGTCCCCTGAGTGCGAGGCGCACGGCTCCACCCCCTGCCCACATCCAAGATGGCGATGCAGGAGGAGTGATGTCATGCGTCACACTCCCACCGACACGCAAGCGTGGTCACCCGGGGAGCCACAGAACACGGGAACGAGAATGAAGAGATGTGGCATTTCATCTCCTGAACAACAGACGGCGTCTGCTCAAAAACTGGCAACCGTACTGACGGTCTCATGACTGTGGAAGGTGGGACATAGATGAAAGGGGAGAGAGGATCATCAACCCCAAAACCATAGGGTTGATGAATGCCCACCAATAACATGGGAGATCGCAGGGGGAATGCCAACCGGACAAGAAGTGTAGATCGGTGAGAATTTCACTCGATCTAGATAACTCCGTCCAGAACGGCCCAGGCGTGCCAGGATCACACACAGATGAATCATGTAAAAAAGTATGATTATTCCTGCGCTACCGTGTGTGGAAAAAAAGAAACTTAATGGAAAATCTGCCTACACCGGATAGGGTACACCCTGCCCCTAGTGGTTAGTGACAAATAAATTAAAACGTGGTGCTGTGCTAATCCAACAAGAACATAGTACATAAAAAAGTGATAATATAAAACCAAAGTGACAGTGCTAGTAATAAATACACTAGTCAAATAACCTAAAATAATACATTAAAGTGACAGTGCTTGTGATATCAGTATTCAATGATAACTAGTAGCTGTGACATAACAGATAAATCCACATGTGACCAAAAACATGTGCAAGGTAGTAACAGTGAATGAAAGTGCAATTAACAGCCCCAATTAGTAAATGAATTACAAATGGGTGAACTAAATCTTAAGCTGGGCTTGTAAAACAATTCAAGTAATGTGCACACCAGGCACACAACAAGCAAACAGATAGACAAAGTGACTGGTGCAAACCAGCATAAAATCCTTGTGACAAATTACTAAAAATGTCCAAAAAAAAAGTGCACATATAGCAGTCCTCTTGAAGGGGGTGAGGTGACTGTAAAAAATATACACAGTGATATTTCCTTTTCGTGCAACACACCACACACTTATAAGTAGTGGCCCCTTACCTTCAGGTAATGGGGTAACAGCATCATCTGCCATCAGAGATCGCTCCCACTCCCCCAGGTACATATTGGCTTACGATGGGGCACAGCATGTCCCCATCGCAACACCCTGTACCTGGAGGTAGTGGGAGCCTTCAAAGGATAAAATATTGTGGAATAAAATCCAAAGGTTGAACGATGAAATCGCTATATGGCCATTCATCATCTATTTGTTGGGATAGAATATGATGGATTGCAGCCAAACCCAGCGTGTGTGAAATGGAACTATAGAGCGCCTCAATGTCAATTGTCACTAACGTTGAGTGCTCTGAAATGAAAAGACCATCTAGAATTTTAAGAAAGTGGATCGTATCCTTTACATAGGATGGGAGGCTGATTACAAAAGACCTAAGGTGTTCATCGATTAATCGACTAAGTCTTTCAGAAATGGAGCCATTTCCCGAAATAATTGGACGGCCAGGTGGATCATTTCTGTACTTATGGATCTTTGGATCGTCATAGCATGTCTGGGGGCATGCTATGATGTCATTATATGACTAAACGCGCTTCAGGTGGACAGGATGTGCTGACGTCATCGCGTTTGAGCTTCTGAGCGAATGGGCATTCGCAAGCCGGCCGGCTATCCCCACTGTTTTTAACTGTACTTTTGTAAGCGTGTTTTCACTTTTCTTTATTAAATGGTAATACCAGTATTACACTATGGAAAGTTCCCTCTCTCTCATTTTTGGGTCATGCCTGATGTCCATTCGTGGGCCCTCTTTGAATCATACCACTGGTCCATTGGCTACATATTGCTCCTGTGTTTGATTCCATTTGAACTGCTGCCCTGGATATCTGTGGATAAAGGCCCCAGCTGGCTATATAGCTGCAAGCTCGTGTTGCTTGCCTTTTGGTAAGCGCGCAATTCATTTGGTGTTTGCCACATTTTGGTGGTGGAAGATTGCACATTTATATTCTGTTTTATTTAAATCAATGCAATTTGTATATTCAGAATTACGTGATTCATGGACACTATTCAACTCTTTTTATTCATTGTTCATTGTTGGGACTTTCTAATTTAATTTTTTTTTTTGGAGATTTTTTCCGACAGATGTTGGCTCAAACTTGTCTTGCATACACACGGTCCAACAAAGTTGACGGAAAATCCGATCGTTCTGAACGCGGTGGCGTAAAACACGTACGTCGGGACTATAAACGGGGCAGTAGCCAATAGCTTTCATCTCTTAATTTATTCTGAGCATGTGTGGCACTTTGTGCGTCGGATTTGTGTACACACAATCAGAATTTAACTGATCGGATTTTGTTGTTGGAAAATTTTATAGCCTGCTCTCAAACTTTGTGTGTCGGAAATTTTGACAGAAAATGTCCGATGGAGTCCACACACGATCAGAATTTCCGACAACACAATCCTATTGCACTTTTTCTGTCAGACAGGGCATAAGAATTAATGGCACCCCTGCGTGTCTGGTTAAGAAGCAGTGCATTTTGTCTGCCGGTTCAGACGTGTGTGATTTTTTAAGCCCAACCCGCACAAGCTGATAGACTTCTAGAGGGAGAACACAGAACACATGTCTTGTCATGTCCTCATCGCTATTTATGTGAGGAGTGGAGTTCATAGGACACCATGATGTGTGCTCGCTAATAAATGTACTGTGGGTGTTCTCTCCTCCACACTGTGAGGAGACAACCAATCACAGCCCTGGACATTCCAACCACTGACTTCTCTCAGTATACGGGGTATAGGAGAGCTGGGTGCAAATTTGGCGCTAATGGGGTCAAATCAGCCGCTTAATAGGCAATAATAGATAAAAACTGGGCGCTAAGTAGGCAAAAAACCGACGCAACATAGGCGTTAATAGACACAAAACGGGCAACAAATAGGGGCAATGGGCACAAGAGGCAAACCGGGCATAAGACTGGGCACAAACCAGGTGCTAATTAGTCATCCAATAAACAAAAAATGAGCACTGTGCACTAATCCCAGGACCTCAATTAGCTGTCCTGTACATCGGTTATCACCTGGCAGTGTCTGGAGCTCCGCTCCGGCCAGCATATGAGGGCAGCTGAAGTGTGAATACCAGACAACTTATTGGCTCTTAGGTCTGTCAGTCTGTGCTAAGTGGACGGAGAACTGAACAGGGCAGCACCACCCCCGCACAGGTAAAGTAGAGTGCTGTGCAAGTAAGTGCGGTGTATGAAATCCTCTATAGTACTTAATACTACTTCTGTGTCGGCTCTCATTCACTATTACTACATAACTACAGTGGGTATGGAAAGTATTCAGACCCCCTTCAATTTTTCACTCTTTGTTATATTGCAGCCATTTGCTAAAATCATTTAGGTTCATTTTTTTCCTCATTAATGTACACATAGCACCCTATATTGACAGAAAAACACAGGATTGTTGACATTTTTGCAGATTTATTAAAAAAGAAAAACTGAAATATCACATGGTCCTAAGTTTTCAGACCCTTTGCTGTGTGATTTAACTCAGGTGCTGTCCATTTCTTCTGATCATCCTTGAGATGGTTCTACACCTTCATTTGAGTCCAGCTGTGTTTGATTATACTGATTGGACTTGATTAGGAAAGCCACATACCTGTCTATATAAGACCTTACAGCTCACAGTGCATGTTAGAGCAAATGAGAATCATGAGGTCAAAGGAACTGCTTGAAGAGCTCAGAGACAGAATTGTGGCAAAGCACAGATCTGTTCAAGGTTACAAAAAAAAACCTTCTGCACTTAAGGTTCCTAAGAGCACAGTGGCCCCCATAATCCTTAAATGGAAGATGTTTGGGACTACCAGAACCCTTCCTAGAGCTGGCCGTCCGGCCAAACTGAGCTATCGGGGGAGAAGAGCCTTGGTGAGAAAGGTAAAGAAGAACCCAAAGATCACTGTGGCTGAGCTCCAGAGATGCAGTCAGGAGATTGGAGAAAGTTGTAGAAAGGCAACCATCACTGCAGCCCTCCACCAGTCGGAATGGCAGAGGATCCCCAAATCCAGGTGTGAAAAACTTGTTGCATCTTTCCCAAAAAGACTCATGGCTCTATTAGATCCAAAGGGTGCTTCTACTAAATACTGAGCAAAGGGTCCAAATACTTAGGACCATGTGATATTTCAATTTTTCTTTTTTAATAAATCTGAAAAAATGTCAACAATTCTGTGTTTTTCCGTCAATGGGGTGCTGTGTGTACATTATTGAGGAAAAAAATGAACTTAAATGATTTTAGCAAATGGCTGCAATATAACAAAGAGTGAAATTTAAGGGGGTCTGAATACTTTCCGTCCCCACTGTATGAGGACTTGGAGCCTGGATTTTGTAATAGCAGTGTCCTCTTTTTTTTAGTGACTAGGGGAAGGTGCCGGGTTTATTGAAAAGAATGAATTACCACATTTCTAGAAAAATTCCATTAGGGATGTACAACACATTATACAGTGATCACAAGTCTGGGGTATTACAGTCCGGGGGGGCCACATGTAGCTCACTACAAGATTTTATCAAACCCACAGCTGATGTGCACAGTCTCTGCTCTGATGTAGGAGGACCTCTGGTGTAAGGAGGACCTCGGATATAAATGGGACGCTGATGTGCGGAGGACCTCTGATGTAAATGGGACTGTGATGGGAACCCAGATGAACACTGGACATTAAAGTGGTAGTAAACTTGTTTTTGTGATTCACTGTATACCTACAGGTAAGCATATAATAAAGCTTACCTGTAGGTAAAATGAATATCTCCTAAATGCATAGTTGCCATCATTGTAAAAAAAAAGGTATAGGGACACTTTTTGTCTGTAGGCGGAGTCTTATTATAATTAGGGGGCAGGGCATTCATTTTTAGGCGTGGTGTAGCAGGGAAAGGAAAATGCGGCGCAAAAATGGGCATGGTTTAAATGTAATAGTGGGTGTGGCTTAAAGGGGCGTGACTCAAAGGGGGTGTGGTCCGAGTCTGAGATGAAGGAGGGATGGAGGGAGAAAGAAAGAAATAGGGAGGGAAAGTGAGAGAAGGAAAGAAAGAAAGAAATAGGGAGGGAAGGAGAAAGAAGGAAGGAAAGAAAGAGGGATGGAGGGACAGCAGGCCCAGATCCTACACCACAATAGAAATATGTGTATTCCATAAAGATACTCCAAAAATCTGGTGTTAGTGCTTCAATCATCCCGACACCATGCTTGTTATGGTATCAGGATGATTGAAGCGCAATAATTCTATTACAACATTGTAATATAAAATAAAATAGTTCAACTCACCATAATGCAGAATCAGTGGGAGCCCTGAGCGTGTAACTTGCCACGTCGCCTGCCACCAGATGCCATCAGGTGTCCCCAGCAGAGTCCCTCCTTACATCAGGCATTCCCAACAGAGTCCATCCTTATATCGGGCATCCCCAGCAGAGTCCCTCTTACATCAGGTGTCCCCAGCGGAGTCTCTCCTTACATCAGGTTTCCCCAACGGAGTCTCTCCTTACATTAGATGTCCCCAGTGGAGTACCTCCTTTCATCAGGTGTCCCCAGTGGAGTGCTTCCTTACATCAGGTGTCCCCAGTGGAGTGCCTCCTTACATCAGGTGTCCCCAGTGGAGTGCCTCCTTACATCAGGTGTCCCCAGAGGAGTGCCTCCTTACATCAGGTGTCCCCAGTGGAGTGCCTCCTTACATCAGGTGTCCCCAGTGGAGTGCCTCCTTACATCAGGTGTCCCCAGAGGAGTGCCTCCTTACATCAGGTGTCACCAGTGGAGTGCCTCCTTACATCAGCTATTCCCAGCAGAGTCCCTCCTTACATCAGGCATCCCCAGCAGAGTCCTTCCTTACATCAGGCATCCCCAGCAGAGTCCCTCCTTACATCAGGTGTCCCCAGTGGAATCCCTCCAGTCTGCACCTTTCAAAGAGGACTTTGAAAGGTGCAGACTGACCCTAGGTTCACACTGGTGCATGGAAAACACTGCATGTGATTCGCACAGGAATTGCACTGCATTCCAGTGCACATCACATACGATGTCTGTGCGGTGCGATTTGAGCCATACAAACTGTATGGCTCAAATCGCATCGCATCTGCACCAAAATGGTGCAGGACCCTTTTTTTACCCAGCACCTGAATCGCATCGCATGGGTGTGAATACCCATGCGATGGGATTCTGGCAATCGCACTGTGCTTTGCAATCTATTTCAGGGTGTCGTTAATTTAACACTGACACCAACAAGCAGATGCATAGACGCCGGGTGATTGCCAAGCGATGCATTGCAGGAAAAACAGCGAATCTTGTGCGTTTCCCACATCGCATCAGTGTCAGGACTGAATGTATTTTTGTTTGACCCTTATTAACCCCTTCCTGCTGACCATATGCATATATGCAGCCTCACAGAAGTGGGTCTTTTTCCGTGGGGCCGCATGTGTATCTCTTTTTGTGCTGGGACCTTGCCACACAATGCACTCCCAGCACAGAGACTGGTCTCTCACTGAGAGTCCCAGGTCTCGTACTAACGATTGGGACCCGGGACTTCCGATACCGGGTCACCTGATCACTGTGATAGCCAGGGGCTATCACAGTGATCAGCCACTGTAAGCCCGCCCCTGTGTTTACTTCCTTTTCTGAATGAAGGGAAAAGTACATTGTATCTTTCTCCTCTTGTAGGAGGGAAATATATACGCAAACAAGTGTGTGTGTGAAAATAAATAAAATTAATTAAAAATAAAGAATAAAAAAAAAGAAAAAATAACTAGATCAAGGTTTGCCAGAGTTAGTGTAAGGGTCAAGGAAAGGGTCAAAGGTCAAGGCCAGGGTCAAAGGTCATGGTCAGCATATTTTGGGTAGAATTTTTTTAACTAGTGTCAGTGTCAGTTAGTGTCAGTGTGTTTTAGACAGGATTGAAAAAAATGAAAAATGCGCACCACTGTTTCTGGGCCCTACTACGGGTACAAACAACAACTGTCATACACATATTGGTATCACTGCGATTGTCAGGTGCAGGAGAATTTATTTTGGGTTGTTCTTTGGTGGTAAATTATGGTAATAGCAAGAAATATACAGCTAAATTAAAAATATATATATACATATTTTTAACTATTTTGTGCCAGAATTCCTTTGATAATAAAAAAATAAATAAATCAGGAGATATCTATTACTATTTACCACCAAATGAAAGCCCAGTTTATCCCCCCCAAAAAACAAGGTATTATCCACCTGGATACACAAAGTAATTATGACGATATGTACAGTTTTAATAACACATATCAAAGTTGCAAAAACGTGCTTAGGCATTAACATTTGTTTTACCCTTAGGCGGGAAGGGTTTATGGTTTATTTGGAATTTCTCTATTGCTTTAAATCAGATCATGCTGATTAAAAAGAAAAAACTCCAAGTAAGAGCCCTTTCACACTGGGGCGGTTTGCAGGCATTATTGCGCTAAAAATACCACCTGCAAACCGACCAAAAACAGCCTCTACTGTTTGTTCAGTGTGAAAGCCTGAAGCGGTGTGCTGGCAGGAGAAGAAAAAAACTCCTGCAAGCCGCATCTTTGCAGCGGTGAAGGAGCGGTGTATTCACCGCTCCTAAACCGCTCCTGCCCATTGAAATCAATGGGGCAGTGCGGCTATACCGCGGCAATACCGCGGCTATAGCCACGCTATGCGAGCGGTTTTAACCCTTTTTTGGCCGCCAGCGGGGGTTAAAACCGCACCGCTAGCGGCCGAATACCGCCGCAAAAACAACGGTAAAGCAGCGCTAAAAGTAGCGCTGTTTTACCACTGACGCCCCCACCACCCCCAAAAGCCTGCCTGAAGGTAAAAAATCTTCAGTGTGCAGCTCCCCCCTCAGCCCCCCCCATTACTTACCTAAGCCCAATCTGAAGCTGTGCACAAGAGCAGCGGGTCTCTTGCTCCTTATTGGCTGATATTCAGCAGCAGGAGCCATTGGCTCCCGCTGCTTTTAATCACAGCCACTCTCTCTGTGTTTTATGGACACAGAGAGCAAGGCTCTGGAGTGAGCATGCATGAGTGCCCCCATAGCAAGCGGCTTGCTAAGGGGTAGGCGGCAGGGGGAGGGGACCCAAGAAGAGGATCGGGGCTGCTCTGTGCAATGGTTTTGCAAGTTTGTAAGCATAACATGTTTGTTATTTTTTTTTATTTTATTGAATTTACAAACCCTCTAATTTATTCTCAGCACATAGATGATACAATAAAGCACAAACTATAGCAATTGTAACATTACAGCAACAGCATGTTTGCCATGTTCAGCCTCTCACGTAGTATCTCAATTTGCATATAAACACTATAAGACCATTATGTTAGAGTGCTAGTTATACCTTCTAAAGTATTATTCTATTCTATCTCAGTAATGGCCACTTAGATTTATCAAACATGCGAACTGGAGGTTTTCTTTTGATGTGAAGTGTAAATTAGTAATCCTTTTATAACACACACATGTATTTGTTTATGTGAGCATATGACTTTCTTATGTTGAAGAGTAGATCAGTAAGCTTCATGCATGCAGTCTGAATATTTTTTTTTAGGTATTTTGAGCATGTGGCCACCCAACTCATCAGTCATGTCAGGAATATAACCACATTTATTTATATACTGTACTGCGGGGGGTTATTTACGAAAGGCAAATCCACTTTGCACAAGTACAAAGTGCACTTGAAATTGCACTGAAAGTGCACTTGGAAGTAAAGTCGCTGTAGATCTGAGGGGCACATACAAGGAAAATAAAAAACAGCATTTTAGCTTGCACATGATTGGATGATAAAATCAGCAGAGCTTCCTCTCATTTCAGATCTACCCCTCAGATTTACAGCAACTGCACTTCCAAGTGTACTTTCAATGCAATTTTAAGTGCACTTTGCACTTGTAGTGCAAAGTGGATTTGCCTTTCATAAATAACCCCCTGTTTCTCAAGTTGTGTCTGTGTAGCACATTGCCTTTCAATGGTTCTGGTTGTAACCAGGATGGGGAAAGGTTGTACCAAATTGACTAATGCAGCATTTGTTGTGTCAGAATGCCATTTTTAATCCTAAAGTAGAACTAAAGCCATCACCTGTTTTTAAAATTTTGGATAGCGTAAGGGGGATTGTCAGGTTATTTTTGCCACCTGTATCCCATTGGTGAAATTTTCCTTTCCCTTCCTGTTCTGAAGCCAAAGCAAGAAGGAAAGGTAAATGCTTTCAAAGCAGGGTGGATAAAAATCAATGATTTAAAAAAAAATAATAATAATTTTGTTTATTCGGCATGAAATGGAGCTTAGTTATGTAGCATGAGTCTGTATAGTCTGCAATATTTACATTTTTGGTAAACTCATTCAATGAATCCAAGCTCTGCAAACTGAGATAACATGCACTGCATTGATGAATTCACACAATTTCACATTAACCATGAGATAAAACAAAGTTCAGGAATATTCCTTTATCCCATTGTTTTGCAAATCTATGTACACTACAAACTGTATGATTGAATTGGTTCTGATATTGCTGTTTTACTAACCTGACAGCTTATTATACTAAATAGGAAACCTTCATATTGTTTTGAAATATTAAAGATTCTAACCACCAGCAAGAATGAGTCCTTACATTTAAAGAGCACCTGTCATTCCAGATCCATCATGGCAGCGCCTGTTAGCGGGAATCCAATAACCTGCTGCCGCCAGGACCCTCACCTTGTTGTGTCACTGTTGCATCACCGGACATCCAATTAAAGTAAATAGGACTGTTGGTGAGTCAACAGCGGCCGATCGTTCGGGAGACAGGCAGAACGGTGATCTGCCTATGTAGACAAGGCAGATTGCCATTCTGCGACAAGGGAAGGCATGGATCCTGCGGGACAGAGATGACAGTGGCTCTTTAAAAATTATGATTTCAATCAACCCTTTTTACTAGTGATTTAAATCGTAATTTAAATTGACTTGTTTTCAATCAAATCCACCCTGTTTCAAAGTAAGGGTATTCTTGCTTGTCACCAGGGTAACCAGGACTAGCTATTCCATTGGAAGACTTCTCCTTATTTCCTGTTCTTGTGACAACCCAAAATTTGTGATTTTTTTTAACTTTCTCTCTTCTTACAGGACAAATAGAGAGCGCGAATCTCCCTAACGGGGACACAGTTTTGCCTTTAGTTATACTTTAACATTCAAAATTTGGAGCAGGGTGCATTTGGATAATAAGGGCTTTCTATCTATTGTACAGCAACTACTCAATGCGTTTCAGTTGTATCAGTTGAGGCTGCCCCTTGGCATCATGGCTCAGTCTCTCTTTTTTCTGCAACCTTCATGTTTACACACAGCATCCAAAGAACCAACCATCTCTAAAATATGTTTGATTCTGCATGTTCCATCTGTGGGAATCAACTTCAAAAGGCAGAGCATTAAGGACAAATTGCCCACTTTTATTCATAGAAAGTTCAATTTTACCACAAAACAGGTTACCCTTGCAGGGGCGTTCAGCATTCCTCTACCAATGCTGCTAAACAACTCAAGACACAAGCTCCTAGCTAACTCTATGGCCCTCAGGCATTGGGCCTCGGTCTGTTTCCTCCTTTACATCCACTATGCACACTCATGCAGAACTCTGGCTGCTCCTTTGCAACAAAACAGAATCCTGGGGTAGGTGGAGCACTGAACACTAGTTAGCACCCATACCATAAGGTCACCGCCAAACTGTGGATCCAGGGTTTGAAGCTTCATCCCTCTCAATGCTCTGCAAAGCTCCTGTGCTCCAGGTCCCTGACCAGGCTTTACCAAGAAAACTCTCAGGCCAGTTTTTTTTCCACTCAAAATAAATACCTTAGAGCAGAGGCGTAACTAGAACCTTCAGAGCACCAGTGCAAGAAACCACCAGCCCTCCCCACTGATCCCGAGGCCCTTTACTTCAGTTGCGGGGGCCCATTATTACAGTCTCGCAGTGGGACCTTTTTACATGTTTTGCAGCAGGTCTCCTTCCTGCCGTCTTGGACCCCCCCCCCCACCTTTGCGACCCTGGTGGTTCCGCCACTAGTGTCAGACATTTTTTTTTATTTTTGTTATTTTATTTATTTTTTTACGTTTTTTTTTACCGTTTTATTCTATTTAATTTTTTTCACAATTTTTTTAGGAGTCTTTGTTGAGATATCAGGGATCTAAACAGACCTCTGATCTTCCAAATTTGAGACAGAGAGAGGAGATTGAGGACACAGCCCTCAAATTCCATCTCTGCATCTTCAGCTGCACAGAATGATTGGACAGAGGAACAGCTCTGAACAGAGCTTCCCATTCATTCACAAACTGAAGCATAGTAAACACAGTTTACTATGTTTTAGTTATGTTTTAGTGATTGACACCGACCACTGACTCTGTCTATTCAGAAAAGGAAGGGGCCAGTAAATTACATATTTACCCGCCCCTTGCCCACTCTTCATCCTGAAAGCATCCCCCACAGCAGCCGGCAGGATGGAGGAGGGGTTGTGGCAGAGCTGCAGGGGACAAGGGGGGCCAGGAGAGTGCACATGGGCCCAGGGGCAACTGGACCTGGATAAGAGGCGCAGTAAGGGCGGAGGAACTGATCCCCATCATTTTCATCCTGCAACCGCTGAATGTTGGCAGGAGGGAGAGGAGGAGAAGCAGGCTTTCAGCGGCTGCAGGAAGAAAATGGAGAGCATTGGTACCTCTATATGCTGCCCCTCCTATCCAGGTGTACAGGTGTTCCGCACAGGCCCAGGAGCATGAGGCCAGGTTGCAGTTGCGACCCCTATGATCCCTGTAGCATTATGTAATCAGTGAGAGAGGACAGCAAATGACTCATCTGATGCATTGTTCCCCTGTTTGTAACAAGATTTTTTTTTATTAAACATTAATGGAGTTCCAGATATCACTATCCTTGTTCTTTTATCCAGATTGGTCTAGCATTCAATAAGAAAAAAAATTGTGGTTAGGAAGCATTTCTGACTATATTCTGCTAATAGATGCTAAAAATGTGAACAGGGACTATAAAATGACGCAAGGACAATGGAGTGGAAATGGGAAACTAAAGAAGCAAAGAAGGTCAAAAGAAAGATCGAGCAGATTATAGGAGCTAAAATATTTGTCAGATAATCTCTGCCTAGAGGACCACCTGATGAAAAATTAGTACAGGTATATGATATATGATCAAACTCTCCCTACTGGTATTATCCATACCCATGCCCATTAGGATATGCAAATCAAATGATGGAGGTTGGCAGTGGCGGCTGATGGTGTATTTTTTTTTAATCCATCTAGGTCGCTGGCCTCCAGTTCTAATCATGTTCTTTTAAAAAAAAAAACAAAAAAAACAAAAAAAAAACCCTCTAATTGGAACCCATGCGTCCCGCCCCCTGCATGTAAATTAGGGGCCAGGTGCATGGATTAGGGGGGCGTCGCCCCTGCGCCCAGTATGGACGGGCCGCCGCTGGTTAGTGACCAAATTGCCTAAACTGGTAGATTATTAGCTCTCACCACTATTAACATGGATTAAGACAGTGAGATGCTAACCAATTAGCATTCAGATCACTCTAAAGAGGCATTTTACCACCTCCCAGTATTGCTTTGGCTGTACTTCTCCTTTAAAGAGGAAGTAAACCCTGGTGGGTTTTACTTCCTCTTTGTTTCCCTGGAAAGGTAAAGCATAATGGGCTACTATGCATCGCATAGTAGCCCATTATGTGTCACTTACCTGACACAGAAGCCTGCAATGTCCCCGATTTCCTCACTGGCAGCAAGCGTCCATTCTTCACCCCTTCCTTCCGGGGCCGCAAACTCCGGCTCTGTGACTGGCAGGAGTCGCGTGACGTCACTCCCGCGCATGCGCGTGGGAGCCGCCAGCCATGACATGATCCCAGCTTGAAACGGCACAGCGTGCCCTTTCAAGAGTGCACATGCGCCGAATACATCGGCGCATACGCAGAAGACGGTATCGTTCGAGGAAATAGTAAATTTCTCCTAAACGGTATAGGTTTAGGAGATATTTCAAGCACCTACAGGCAAGCCCTAATCTAGGCTTACCTGTAGTTGAAAGTGGTCTGTAAGGGTTTACAACCACTATAAGTACTCCTGTGTAACCAAGGCCTAAGTGGATTCAAAAGATAAATCAAAGTGGGGAAACAGAGTTAATGTGCCAAATGACATGCAAGTATCAATGTAAGTAGTTTAGCTAGTTTTGTGTATTTGTGACTTTTATATAAATAAATATGACTACAGCAATACCTCGGGTTTGCGAGTAACGCGGTATACGAGCGTTTCGGAAGATGACCTATATTTTTTATAAAATCCTGACTTGATTTGCAATTGCTGTCTCGCAAGACTCAAGGCGCTGGTGTATATGTTACCGTATGTAGCCAGAGGTCCAGGGGCGCTGGTGGCTTCCAGCGCTTCCTGGAGAACTAGGAGACGCTTGGAGACACTTGGAGACACTCCCAGCTGGGTGGGGCTGGCGTAACTTGCGTCGGAGCACAGAAAGTGTCAACAGTTCCCTCTAGCCACATACAGTACTGCATACACCAGCGCCCTCGCACCTCTGGCCACATACAGTACTGCATACACCAGCGCCCCCGCACCTCTGGCCACATACAGTACTGCATACACCAGCAGTGATTGTGGAACGAATCATCTGAGTTTACATTATTTCTTAAGGGGAAACTCACTTTCATATACGAGTGCTTCAGATTACAAGCATACTTCTGGAACAAATTATGCTCGTTATCCCAGGTATTACTGTATATCCTTATGCCTTTCTTTCAGCTGTTTTGTTCCTAGGTAACATTTTTAAAATAAAACCACGCTGTTGGCATCTTTTAAGTCCCATTCACACTTGTGAATGGGGCTGTTAACGACTATATGTGGAAGACCCAGCAGAGAGAGTTCCTGGTGATTAGTGGTAGACAGCATCCCCGTTGAAAGCAATGGGCGGCTAGCAGCTCCTGCAGCTAATCTTGGCTGCTCCCAATAATCACTTATGCAGGTAGGTCTCACAAATATAATCGCTAGTGTGTGACTGGTATCCTAGAATCCTGCTGGTCCATAAAAGGACTAGTGATTAGAAGGATTTTGACAGTTTGGTGAAGGAGGAATGGGGAAACATGTGCAATCTCTTGGGGTCTGTATTTGTAAAAAGGTTATGTATCCAATCATATCTAATAATTCTGCCTCCTTACCACAAGTAATGATAATCACCTTTCACAACAAATTCAATCTGCTCTCAGATTTTGTTTTATTGCATTCAATAATTTACTTTTTTTTGGGGGGGGGGGGTACTCAAATTATTATTATGTGCCAAGTTTGTGATATGTTACAATACACTTGTTGGGGCCCAGCTCCAGCTTTCCCACTTCCTCCCCAATTAACAGGATTATTTTTGGAAAAATGCATATTGAATTGTTTTAGCTATCACAGTATGCGTTGTTCATATAAATGATTTTGTTGGCAGTCATATCTCATTGAGTAGACTGCTGACACAATCACACTATTGTTAAAATTCCAAGCAACACCCATTGAGCGGTATGCAGTACATTAGCACTAACCCCAAAAATGGAAAAAGATTATTATACTACTGTGAAAGAAGACTGCGTGTTAGAATACCTGTTCTGATTAGATGCAGCCATTGCTCAGGTGACAATTTTCCATCTGGCTCCTTCAACAAAAGCCAATTGAACAGCCAACTTTATGACTGGTACACACAACCCAGTGGGCTGAATGAAAAAAAAAATACTGAGGAGCTTGGGAGGAGCCGCTGTACTAACGTTTTGCGATGTTAGTACAGCGATCTCCCCGCTGAGCTATTGTGTTCTGGCAGGGGGCTGCCCCCCCGCCAGAACATACTGGACAACACTCGCAGCCATTGTTGCCAGCACTGATCGAATGCTGGTTTTCCAGCATAAACAAAGAAAAGAAAACCTTATGGCTCATATAATTTAGTCCAGATTCGATGGGAATATGAAGTGGCCTAAATGAATGCCTACCGGATACAAGAATCTGTTTACACCGTCACCCGGAGGTGTTTGGTTTTCCAACATGCCAGCTTCTAAAGGACAGGCTGATGTACACACAGGTGGAAAGTTGGCTGGTTTCTGGTAAACTGGACAATATTCAGGCCGTGTATACCAGGCTTTAACTGATCTGGGTGGTGATCAATGGGGCACCCACAGCTCGAGTTTTGGCCAACTTAACAGGAATTAGGCAAAATTTAGGCTGTATATGCAAATCCTAGTTTTGACCATCCAAAAACTGCTTTGAGAGTTATGCCGCGTACACACGACCGGACTTTACGGCATACTTGGTTCGGCAGACCGGAGGCCGTTGGACAATTCGATCGTGTGTGGGCTCCAGCGGACTTTTTTCCCCAAAAGTTTGACGGACCTAGAAATGAAACATGTTTCAAATCTTTTCGATGGACTCGAGTCCGGTCGAAAAGTCCGCTCCTCTGTATGCAAGTCCGACGGACAAAAACCGACGCTAGGGCAGCTATTGGCTACTGGCTATGAACTTCCTTGTTTTAGTCCGGTCATACGCCATCACGTACGAATCCGTCAGACTTTGGTTGATCGTGTGTAGGCAAGTTTATTCATTCGGAAAGTCCATCGTAAAGTCCGTTGTAAAGTCTGCAGGACAAAGTCTGCCGTAAAGTCCGGTCGTGTGTACACGGCATTAGTTCCTTCCTTCTTTCTCTCTTCCTTCACTTTTTCTCTCTTTTTTTTTCTTTTCTTTTTTCCTTTTTTCTTTTTTCTTCCTTCCTTTCTTGTTCATATGACACATTTTGATCAGCAGACAACAAGTTCGGTATATGTACACTAATGCAGTGATATGAATATCATGTGATGTGTGTTAGCCATGCAGATAATATGTCATAGGCCCATACTTTGGTGAACCTGTATTGTTTACACTGAAGCAGCGGGGAAGCAGAAATAGGTCTTGATGTTTCCATGGTGCGTGTTAACCAATGCTGCAGCATCTATAACTGCACAGCTCAGGTACATCCAGGCACACACATAAAAGAGATGTGTTCCAGTACGGAATGCAAAGAGTGAACCCTTCACAACGTGGTAGTGACCTCTTTCCTCAGACATGGTCAGATACTGTATATACATCCCATTATTACATTACTGTAATAATAAAATATTCTCTGTAGGTCTTACAAACAAACAGGATGCTCATAGTTAACCCACCAATATGGCTCATATCACTTATGTTTTCATAAGAGACAAAATATTCTTTATAAATGGACAAAAACCTGTTTTTAATAAGAAAACTATACTGTTTTTGGTCAATTTTATTAAACTTTTTTTACGTTTTAATATTTTAAATATTTTTTTAGCATATATCATTTGTAATTATTCATATAAACTTTATTTTACAAGTAAATATTTCATAAGAGGTGCACCTATTAAAGGTTTAGCAAAGCATTCTGGGTGTGCGTGTAATCTGAACTTCAACTTTTCAGCTTTTAAAAAAACCAAACAAAAGCATTTTAAGCAAAGCAGTTACATTATCTATAAGGCTCTATTCACACTAGTCCAGTTTCAGATGTGACTTGAGTCGCACAGAATTGTATAATGGAAACCACGTCGTTTTCAATGGTTCACATCAATGCAACTCAGCATGGTGCGATTTTGGAAGAGGTTCCTGTACTACTTTGATGCGATTTCAGTATAATTATGTCCTCCTAGAGTATGCAAACTATTTCAAAGTAGCATTCAAGGTTCACCCAAGTTGTACTACATAATGGCACTGAAAGTTGGATCAAAATCAGATTGCAGCAGTGGAAACCAAGGCTAAACCTTTATCCCCTCTCCTGGTATGTTATTATGGCACACAATAAAAAAAGCAACTCCTGATTTTGTATGTTAGCTTTAGCCCAGGGAGAGCATTGTCACCAGAATGGAAAGTAGAGAGAGATCTTGCTAACAAGGCCACAAAAACACTTTTAACCAGTTCCCCACCAGCCTATAGTCAAATGATGGCTGGGCAGGACCTTTGTCATTCCAGGTAGACATCATATGACGTCCTCTCAGGATGGGCCACGGCGCGGCATGATTTGTCACATGTGTCCACAGGGTTGTGTCACAGCTGAAGACACATCACTGTATCGGGCTGCTGCTGGTACCATGTGATTGCTGTGACCAATCACAGCAGATCACGTGGCAATTATAAAAAATACATGGCTTCCTTTCATGCTATTCATTGTGTACAATTGTGTTGCTAGCTGTGATTGGTCAAGTGATTACATGGTACAGACGGGGCCAATCACAGCCCATCTGTGCCATGTGATTAACTGTGGCCAATCACAGCTAACCACAATAATACACGGAGAATTAATCATTTTCATTTAATTTCATTTTTTTTTTTTCAACTACTTGCCGACCAGCCGCTGTTGGCTCCTCTGCGCGAATCGCCGTAGCTGTATGGCGGCCACTTTAAGGGCTATAGAGGTCGCACGTTGCCGGAGCCGATGCGTGTGGCTGGCAGCCCCGAGGTCCGCCAGTGACCCGTGATCGCTCCTCAGAGAGCAATCCAGAAAGATCCAGAACGGGGGATCTGTTCCGCGCAATTGTCAGTTAAAGTAGCGCAGTGCCGTATTGCAAAAAAAGGCATGGTCAGGAAGTGGGTAAATCCTTCCGGGGCTGAAGTGGTTAAATACGGTCACTGATCACCACCACACCAGTTATATGAGGATGCTGGACTGCACTGGAGACAGTATGTAAAAAAAAAAAAAAATGTAAAAAAAACAATTTGTTTTAATTCCTTCATTTTCCCAAAAATTGTGACAAAAAATGTGACAACTTCAAAAAACTTGCAATGCCTTTTGGTGAATACCTTGGACTGCATCCTTCCCAAAAAGTTCATTTGGGGGTATTTGTACTGTCCTGGTGTTTTTGGGCCTCAAGAAATGAGATAGGCCGTCAGTACATCCGGATAGATCAATTTTGATATATATATATATATACAGAGAGAGACAGAGAGAGAGAGAGAGTATATATATATATATAGAGAGAGAGAGAGAGAGAGAGAGAGAGAGAGAGAGAGAGAGAGAGAGAGAGAGAGAGAGAGAGAGAGAGAGAGAGAGAGAGAGAGAATACCATTGTGGACATTTTGAAAACTTTCTTATAGACTAAATAATAAACACTGATTTGGGTTATTTTCACCAAAGAAAATGTTCTAAATTTATTAAGAAATATTATTTGCAAAATGTTATAACAGAAACAAAGAAACATTTTCAATGTTTTTTTCATTTACTTAGCAAAAAATGAAAATTTTTGTGTGTGAAAAAAATAAAATAAAAATGTCATATGGGTTGTAATTGCAGTGCCTGTTGCACTGTTTTACACGAGTGTTTAAATATTTTATATGCTCAATAAACGTTGTTTTGATTAACTGGGGAGCCTGCATTTTAGGGACACTGTACCTGCTATGCACATCTACTGGATGGTGCAGCGTACATACAGTAGTGAGTTGATGGTCTTCATTATCTGTTCAATTTCACCCCCTTCCTGCCCAGGCCAATTTTCAGTGGTGTTGCACTTTGAATGACAATTGAGTGGCTATGCAACATTGTACCCATATGACATTTTTTTTTTAAGGTGTGGTCTCCGAGACTTAGAAATCAGGTAAGAAAAATAATACAGGGGGAAGAAGGACCCCCTAAAAAAGGAGTCACGGGAGGACCAAGCTGCTTATATCAGGGAAACTATTTATTGCACAATGAAAAAATAATACAAAGCTATACAGAAACTAGGCACCCACCACCAACACCTAGACTACATTAAAATAAGACAACGTTGTCTGAGTAAAAGCAGCTGCGTCGCACATACAGCAAGTACACATCATATACCCAAATCAGTTGCAATATATAGTGCTAGAAGTGACGGTTAGGTAGGCACATAGATCCTAGTGTGTGTCACCATAAATCACTGTGCATATCCCGTCACTATATGTAAACAGGTCCTAGTCTAGGGGATACCAGGGTATTGATTCTAAAGTCCACACACTTGAAGAGTAAACCCCATAATAGACATAACACTGGGTTAGCTAAATTGCTGTTATTTAGCTGATAATATACCCTGTGTAGAAAGCGGTATATAGCCACTGATAGTGATTTCAGGTAGTCTATATCAGGCCGTTTAGCAGGGCTAGTCCGGTATGGAGTTATAACGTTGAACAGTGGGTAGACGTTATCTGCAGGTGAGCACAGGCATGGTTTGCCAGATTAAAGAAAGTCTAAGGACCAGTGGCGGAAGTATAGGGGTCGCTGAGGTCGCCATGGCGACCGGGCATCATGCTGCCCTTGAGGGCCCCCTGTATACCTCAATAGGTGGAGCGACAAGGGCGGCTAAGACCGATCCTCAGCCGAACTGTAATCAGCACTGCAGGGAGCTCGTCACACTGATAGACCTAAAGTGAAAGCACAGGTTGTGCTGTGCTCTTTGTCTCCCCCTACAGTGCAGTACCCGGCAGGAAGAGGTAAGGTAAAGCATTGCCGATTTTTAAAAGGCTATCTCTATGTATGTGTGTTTATATGTGTGTGTGTGTGCATGTATGTGTGTATGTGCATTCATGTATGTATACATGCATGTACATGTATGTATGTAGGTGTGTGTGCATGTGTTTATATGTGTGTGCATATGTGTATTTATATATAGATGTGTGTATTTATATATGTGTGTCTGTGTATATATACAGTATGTGTGTGTGCATTATGTGTGTGTTTATATATGTGTATGTATGTATGTATGTGTGTGTGTTTACATGTATGTATGCACATTTTATGTAAGCGTTTTTAATCCTGACCCTTATATGTGTACAATCAGAACTGAATTTTTTTTTCTTGCTTGTTCATAGTACCAGCTCATGCTCAGATCACTTTTCAGAGGTATTTGACAGCCAGTAAAGAGCTAATATGTTGCCTCCTGACCGCCTGTTTTAACCCCTTAAATGCATCATCACTATGCTGCAACTGCATGCAATGTACACAGCTGCGGGTGGTTGCAGGGCAGCCCCATTCACCTAGGGGTATACTTCAAGGGTGCCCTGACTGTAAAAAGATTGAGAAACACCAGCATAGAGGAACCGATCTCTCCATTTTCCTCCTGCAGCCGCTGAATGCCTGCGGGAGGGAGAGGAGGAGAAACACTGGGGAAATGGAGAAATCGATTCCTTTATATGCAGCCACCCACTTGTGACTGGGCCCTGTAGTTCCTCCACCAGGCTCGGAGGAAAGGGCCCTGTCCAGGGGTCAGGGGGCCAAAGACTGCAATAAAAAAAAGAGGATTTAAACTTTTCTCTCCCCATCCAAAATTAGATTAGCAAACCCAAAAAAGTCATCTAGTTTTCAAAACACAAAAAAAAAGAAAAAAGAGCTACTGACAGCATTTACAAGAATGTCAAAGTTTCTATGCCCACACACAATCTTAAATACTTTAAATGTAGGCAACTGTTTTTGTTAGCTGCTTGGGGGCAAAGGAAGAAGGCAATAAAATGACAGTTGGTGGTTTTGTTCCATGGAGTTGCAAGGCAGGAAGTTGGTTAAAGGTTGGTAAATATTGCTTCTCACTGTACTACGTTCATTCTGAACACCTCTAGTTCTGATAAACCTGAAACTTTTTTTTAGATCTATTCATAAATGTTATTGAAATCTTTATAAATTGACCAGTTCATGGAAATGATGTATGGTATAGTCCCCCTTTAACAGATTATATGGGCAAAGAGGCCACTAAGGTAATAGGGAGGTTACATTGAGCTAGAGATGTGTTTCCATAGTAACCAAGCCTTTATAATGCAAAGACCAGCAGCTGCTCCAGCTGTCACTTGTGAAGTTATCTCCAGTCCTTCAGGATGTCTTTTCTCATCAGGTCATTATTCCATTTATAAGCTTTCTTAAAAGCTGGTACATTTAGTTAGCTTATATCAGATCATAAGACCCAGTGGGCAGGATTCCTCTCATTAGACTCTAAGCCTTCATGTACATGGATTTTCAATGTTCCACCATACACTATATTGTCAAAAGTATTGTTCAATATTGAGTTGGCCCACCCTTTGCAGCTATAACAGCTTCAACTCTTCTGGGAAGGCCGTCCACAAGGTTTAGGAGTGTGTCTTTGGGAATGTTTGACCATTCTTCCAGAAGTACATTTGTGAGGTCAGGCACTCATATTGGACAAGAAGGCCTGGCTCACAGTCTCCACTTTAATTCATCCCAAAGGTGTTTTATCGGGTTGAGGTCAGGACTCTGTGCAGTCCAGTCAAGCTCCTCCACCCCAAACTCACATATTCTTGTCTTTATGGACCATGCTTTGTGCACTGGTGCGCAGTCATGCTGGAGCAGGAAGGGGCCATCCCCAAACTGTTCCCACAAAGTTGGGAGCATACAATTGTCCAAAATGTCTTGGTATGCTGACACCTTAACAGTTCCCTTCAGTGGATCTAAGGGGCCAAGCCCAACCCCTGAAAAACAACCCCACACCATAATCCCCCCTCCACCCAATGATTTAGACCAGTGCACAAAGCAAGGTCCATAAAGACATGGATGAGCGAGTTTGGGGTGGAGGAACTTGACTGGCATGCACAGAGTCCTGACCTCAGCCCAATAGAACACCTTTGGGATGAATTAGAGCGGAGACTGCAAGCCAGGCCTTCTCGTCCACCATCAATGCCTGACCTCACAAATTGCTTCTGGAAGAATGGTTAACCATTCCCATAGACACACTCCTAAACCTTGTGGACAGCCTTCTCAGAAGAGTTGAACTGTTAAAGCTGCAAACTACTAGGCCAACTCAATACTGAACCCTACTAAGACTAAGACCAGGATGCGATTCAAGTTCATGTGCATGTAAAGGCAGGTGTCCCAATACTTTTGACAATATAGTGTATATTAGATTGTTTCTTTTTGGGTAGAAACTTCCATTCAAAGTTAGATTATGAAATTGATTTACTAAAACTGGGGAAGGCAAAATCTGGTGCAGCTGTGCATGGTAGCCAATTAGCTTCTAACTTTAGCTTGTTCAATAAGGCTTGCACAATAAAACCTGGAAGCTGATTGGTTTCTATGCAGAGCTGCACAAGATTTTGCACTCCCCGGTTTTAGTAAATCTCCCCCTATGAGTCTGAATATGCACCATTTCTCTAAATGAGCTCTAAACCAGGGCATGGCTGTAGATAATTATTTTTTTCCTGGGGGGGTTCAGACTCGGGCATCTGAAGAATAATCAAGTGGTGCATGAAGCATCCCGCTGCGGATTATGGGTGTGGCAAAATTGTGCTAACGGTGGGAGGGGCTTAAAATATGAACCTACTTACTGTGTACATGGTGGAATATGGCAAGGTCCTTTTACCTACAAATATGCTGTAATAATCCTGACAAAACCAAGCATCTATTAGGTGTGTACAAGCCTCAGTACAATCATATGTGTATAAAGTACTTAGAGTGCAGTGATCAGGAGAATGTCTAGTCAGTCCAGTACAGTGTGCTGTGGTCAGAAGCATGTCATTTATAGCCCAGGGTACAGAGTGCAGTGGACATAACTATGTCATGTATATCTGGTATACAGAGTGCATTGTTCAGAAGAATGTCATATACAGCCCAAGGTACAGAGTGCAGTGGTCAGGGGTATCTCAGATACAGCCCAAGGTACAGAGTGCAGTGGTCAGGAGTAAATCATATACAACCCGGTGTGCAGAGTGCAGTGGTCAGGAGCATGTCATACTGTACATACATAGCCCACTCTTCATTGCAATTTGCCTCCAAGTTCTCCCCTTCCTGCACAGCTCCACTCATGTCCTCTCTTCTTCTCTTTTTGTACAGCAGCTTTCTCTCTTCTTCCTATGATTTCCTACCATACAGCCTGCACTGTGTCCAGGGGTAGGACTAAAAGTTTAAGCATCTATGCATCCAATCAGGTTTCTCCTTTCCCCTATCCCAGCCGATCTGTCCATCCACCCCCAGGGTAGGCAGAGTAAGCAGGCTGGATTCACACTTCAGCGTTATGAATAGGGGGCAGATTTGCAGTGATTCTGCCTGTGATTTGAAGGCGCTGATGTGTGAATGCAAAAAAAGTTCAGGAGCTACTTTTGGGCCAAATGCTTCCTGCAATGCGGGTTGCCGCGATTGCAGCAGGATTTATCGTTGCGAGAATAGCAGCAGACTCGCACTGTGATTTTAGGTGCCATTCAAATGATTGGCATCTCAAATGCTAATGTTAAAGATCCATTGATTCCTCCCTAAGTTTGGCCTGGTTGCACTTTTCTCTTCTACCACTAGGTGGCCGGGTACTTGGTGGTACTAGATACGAGAGGGGCAACGCAAGGTCAGATTATGGGAAAATGGGGCATCTCAGTCAATGGCCAGGGGTTTTCTTGAATCCCCTGGCCTGCTGGGAGAATCTATTTATTCGGGTGGAGTCAGGTGATCTGTGTTCAGTGCCACCTGGACGGCTGTCTGGGTGGTCGTGTGTTGTACTGCCCGGGCTGCTAGGCCGGAGATTGGGCCTATCTCGGGCACATCTGGCTGCTAGGCTGTCTGAGGGCCTATCCAGAAACAAAAGAGCAGCACAGGGTTGGGACTGCGGCTTGCAGTCCAACCAAAAGTGGCAGTTCTGCTGGCCGGAGAACCTGTCGTGGTCGGAGGTAGAGGGGAGGCCATCCGCCTTATTATCAGGGACCACAGTGAATAACTGAAGCAAGTACTGGAGCAGCATTCTCATCAACCGGGGATGGTGAAGAATCAGAAAACTTCCGTGGGTATCAAGCCAGGGAACCAGCCAGCGGAGTTGACGCTTGCAGAGCAGCCTTTTGTGTCAAGCTAGGGACCGAGCAGGCCAGTGGGGTGAAGCTTGAGAGCTATCTTGAGTGCCAAGCTAGGGACCCAGCAGAGAAGTGGGGGTGACACTTGAGGAAGATACCACCTTGAAGATTGGAGGAGCTCAAGGGATTCAGTGGCAGTGAATCAGCGGGTCTAGTGAGGGACCGGGAGCTCAGTGGGTTGAAGAACTACAAGAAGTGATTGTAGTGGAAGCGAAGAGGAATTGTTAAGCTTTGTGTTAGAAACTGTTAAAGACTGTTGCCATAGAAGACAACATTCCTGCACATGCAGAAGTGGTGTCTTGCTGGATGCCTTTCCCTGCATGGCTGTCTTCCTGTTGAAGTACCCGAATCTGCCAATTCATCTTGCAGCTACCTAAGGGTGTCCTGGCCCTAACCCTCTCTCCCCTAAAAAAAGTTTGTTAAGAGAAATAAACTTTCTTTTGCATTCAAGAAGTGTCTGGCGCCCAATAACTTTAATTACTCTGCACCCACCATGCCTCCCAACCCACTACATACAGAAGGATGTCAGCTGCCTTTGGCCCTGGAGGTTCTCATTAGACCGAAGGAGGACTGGGACCATACTACACGAGTCCCGCGATTTGTCATTCACACCTCTGCGCTTTCAAATTGGGGGCAGAATGGTGGCAAATCTCAAAACGATGAAGTGTGAATGCAGCCTAAGAATGTCCCAGTTGTATAGCTCCCTCCCCTTAAAGTGACCACTAACTAGCCTGCACAATGGACAGACTCTCTGGAGGGGTGGGTTGGACCCCTGTACCCCCCTATATATGGCCCTGCTATAAGCAGTACTGTGTTTCAAACAATTCAGGAACAATTAAATGTAGCTGTTTTATACCAGATGATGAATACCAGATGTTCGAATCTTGGCCAGTTCAGCAGGGACGAGCTTAGATTTGAACCAAGTATGGGCAGGCTGATTGTACCCAAGTTGATCGATCAATCAACTTGAGTACAACAAGCCTGTTGGATTTTTCTTGTGATTATTGCCAGCTGCTATAGCCGCTATAATCACTGTGTATTCTCACGGCCGGGACGGCTCCCCCTGACCCCCCCGCCGGATCCACCATTAACAGAGACTGTGGTTGCAGGAAAGAAAATCGCACCATCTGTGGATGGCTTTGCTAGGCATGATTCACCTTACTGGTGAAAATACTGAGAATACTGTTATTTTCCTTCATACCAGACCTTAATCCTAATCCTAATAGGCAGGATTCTTATAGCATTGTGATCAGAGATATCCCATGGTACACTAAATCATGTCCCTGCATTGTAGGGCCTAAAAGCATCTTCTGAATAGGAAAGGAACACGTGTTTTTTTCAGCACATGGTAAAATATCTGTAGTTTCTAGGCTGTGGGAAAAAAAAAGGGAACTGGAATGTGGTTACCATGTGAATAACCCAAGCTGTCCTTGTTCCTGTTTTCATAGTTCAGCCCTATACAGGTTAATGGATTGAATGAAACATGTGAAATCAGAAATAGTGCGATGTTGCTTTAGAAACCAAGGCTTTATGATGTAAGATTTAGGCTCACCATACACATTACAATCTGACAATACGATCTCTGTGCGATCAAATTTAGACCTACCAAAACTTAATAATATGAGAACCTACCTAAATTATCCATTCACTCTGTAACTGATCAGGCAGGTTGCACTACATACTCCTTGGTAGATCTAATGGAAATTGTACAATCAGATTGTACCATGTATTGTGAGCCTTAAGTTTGCCATACACGTTACAATCAAGCAGTACAATCCCTGTAAATCAACCTTAGATCTAACCAAAACCATGTAATATGAGGACCTACCTAAACTTTCCAATCAATTTATATCCAATCAGGCAGGCTCTTACATTACATGCTTGTTAGATGCATGAGTGCTCAACCTGTGGCCCTCCAGCTGTTGTGAAACTACAAGTCCCATGATGCATTGCAAGGCTGACAGTTACAAGCATGACTCCCAAAGGCAGTGGCATGATGGGACTTGTAGTTTTGCAACAGCTGGAGAGCCACAGGTTGAGCACCCATGAAAGGAAAGGAACAATCAGATTGTATAGTATATGGTCATTTTTACATGAAAACCTGAATCTTTATCCGTTGTCAATGGGGGAATTGTATTTACTTTTACCTTTTATTATTAGCTTTAGAGTGACTTATATTTCAGTAATGAGAAGCAGATCTTAAAGGTGTATATTCATATGCAGTATATACACTGTGCAGACACCCCCAGTCCTACCTTGAAATAAGTGATCGGGCACAAAAATAATCGAATCGCCAATTCACATCTAGGCGCTATGAAAATGCACTAAAAGTGCAGTAAACACACACACACACACATATTGTGATCGCGCTGCCATTATTTGTTAATGGCACCACAAACTCAGGTGGCAATCCCACAAATGCATGACACAACATGCAAAAAGTGGTAGTGCAGCATTAGAGTGTTAAATCAGGTGGTGAGGAGGCAATATAACTGCGTACTGTCTGTATATACCCTAGCCTGTCTGTATATACCCTAGCCTGTCTGTATACTACACTAGCCTGTCTGTGTACTACACTAGCCTGTCTATATATACCCTAGCCTGTCTGTATACTACACTAGCCTGTCTGTGTACTACACTAGCCTGTCTGTATAGACCCTAGCCTGTCTATATACTACACTAGCCTATCTATATACTACCCTGTCTGTATACTACCCTAGCCTGTCTATAAAATACACTAGCCTGTCTGTATACTACACTAGCCTGTCTGTATACACCCTTGCCTGTCTATATACTACACTAGCCTGTCTGTATACTACACTAGCCTGTCTGTATACTACCATAGCCTGGCTGTATATACCCTAGCCTGTGTATATACTACACTAGCCTGTCCATATTCTACACTAGCCTGACTGTATATACCCTAGCCTGTTTGTATCATTCACTAGCCTGTCTGTATATACCCTAGCCTGTCCATATACTATACTAGTTTGTCTGTATATACCCTAGCCTGTCTATATATGCCCTAGCCTTTCTGTATATACCCTAGCCTGTCTGTATACAACACTAGCCTGTCTGTATGCTACACTAGCCTGTCTGTTTACTACACTAGCCTGTCTGTATATACCCTAGCCTGTCTATATACTACACTAGCCCGTCTGTATACTACACTAGCCTGTCTATATACTACCCTAGCCTGTCTGTATATAACCTAGCCTGTCTATATACTACACTAGCCTGTCTGTATATAACCTAGCCTGTCTATATACTACATTAGCATGTCTGCATACTACACTTGCCTGTCTGTATATACCCTAGCCTGTCTATATACTACACTAGCCTGTCTGTATACTACACTAGCCTGTCTATATACTACCCTAGCCTGTCTGTATATAACCTACCCTGTCTATATACTACACTAGCCTGTCTGTATATGCCCTAGTCTGTTTGTATATACCCTAGTGCCCAAACCGCGACGTAAAACTCACTTATTTCTTTCAAAGTGCCAACACAGAATTAAACCTGCCAGTGACCCTGTACAGTGTATGGGACTGATCATCCCTCTGAATAAGCCCTAAGGGACCAAAAACATTTCTGCCAGATTCACTCAGAATAGAGGGTTCAGGAATGCATTGTGCTCAGAATGCACTGTGCAACATACACTGACCTACCTGACACATGCACTCACCTACCTGACACATGCACTCACCTACCTGACCGCTACACTCATCTACCTGACCACTACACTCACCTACCTGACCATTACACTCACCTACCTGACACATGCACTCGCCTAACTATTACACTCACCTAACCTACCTGACCATTACACTCACCTACCTGACCATTATCTCTCCATGGCCTCATTGCCCAGCTCTCCCCGGGAGTATTGTAAGAATTCCCGCCATCCAGCCGCTCCTCGATATCCCCGCTAAGGTCAGCTAGCAGCCATTGCATCTCTCTCATGGCCATGGATGATCTTCTCCGAGCACCGCCCCTCCCCCATTTCACAGGCTGCACTAGAGGGACAGACTGAACCAAAGTTGTCCTGGAGCAGGGGGAGCTGGAATAGGGTGCCTGCAGAAAGGAATGCCCGAATGCCTTACTGTAGATGTAGGCGTCCGGGGGAGGCAATAAGCTGCAGAACAGAGTCAGGACCATGGAGGAGGAATATTACACCCCCCTAAACATCGCACATAGGACAAGATGACTGGCTGCCCAACCTTCGGCCGATGTCACTGGCACTGATGCAAGGACGGGAGCCGACTCCTCCGTGCCTGCACCGTCAGTGCAAGTGACTGCCTGGCTGGGGAATTCCCCTGGGGTTCCGACAGAGAGGGCTTGGCGTGCCAGCTGTGGCACGCGTGCCATAGGTTCGCCATCACTGCCCTAGCCTGTCTATATACTACACTAGCCTGTCTATATACCCTAGCCTGTCTATATACTACACTAGCCTGCCTATATACTACCTAGCCTGTCTATATACTACACTAGCCTGTCTATATACTATACTAGCCCTTAATCTAGGTTTCCACTTGTGTGTTTAGTGCAAAATCTGACTTCCTGAATTTAATCTTAGTTTTAGTTATCATGATATAAAATAATGGATGTGGGGGCCTTTTGGTGGGTGTGATTTTTTTTTTTTTTGGGGGGCAGCATTTCATTTTTGGACCCAGGCAGCACAATGTCTTGGGCCAGCCCTGATCAAAATGTCAAAAGGGGTAGTAAGTTACTAGTAACATAGTTATGACATTCTGGTGCTGTTCCCATATCTACTACATACAAGCTACGAGAAGAGACTACAGACCTATAGAAAAGCTTGGATGAAGAATGCCTTCGAGGCTATACTTCTAGTACAGGAAATAGTAAAAAACAGAGGCTCCAGGTGTGTGCCCTAACACTGGCTCAGATTTGTAAATGCAACTAAAGATCCCGAATAACATTGGAGACAAAAAATAAAGGATAAAGGAAATAAAGAGCTTTGGACCAGCCATCAACTAAAGAAGCCTGATGGTGAGGTGTGGGAGGTCTTGCTTAACCACAACATAAAAAGAGTCAAAAGATGGGTTGAACTTTAAAGCTTTCCTCTGGAAAAAGGTTTGCAAAGAAACATAGAAGAATGCTTTCAGGCAGAGGCGTAGTTGGAAGCTTGTGGGCCCCAATGCAAAAGCTGACCTGGGCCCCCCCCATTACCATCTGCTACTTTTATAGCGTGCTTGCCCCGTCACTCCATCTAGGTGAAACTGGACACTTGGCAGGCCCCTGTGTTTACCGAATTACTTACACAAGGTGACCCAGCGAGCACTTTTCACCAATGACACTGTGTAATCCGGATCAGACAACCTCTGAGGAGTGGAGACCTACCTGAATAATATGAAAGTTATCAAAGATCTCCGGGGGTTCAGCACCCTTATTTAAGAAATTAACCAGCAAGGCCAAACTTAATATTAGGGAAAACTTAGGCTACTTTCACACTGGGGCCGCTCCATGTTAGTGGTAAAGAGCTGCTAGTTTTAGCGGGGCTTTACGGCTGTTTTAGCGGCGCTTTTCGGCTGCTAGCAGGGCGTTTTTAATCCCCAAGAAGGGGTTAAAAATGCCTGTGTTGTGGCGCATCTGAAGCGCCTTTCATTACAATGGGCAGAGGCGGTTTGGGAGCGCTGTATACTTGCAGGGCTTTTTTCACCATCCCGCAAGCGCGCGCTTTCACACTCTTGAGACATGAGAGGCAGTTTTCAGAAGCTTTACAGGCGCTATTTTTAGCACTAAAACACCTGAAAACCGTCTTCAGTATGAAAGGGGTCTGAGAGAAAAGAATAAAACAAATAACGCTGCAAAAAAAAAAGCCCCCTCCATCACATCAGAGCCCCTTCCATCACATCAGGGCCCCCATTATAACATCATAGCCCCCTCCATCACATCAGAGCCCCTTCCATCACATCAGAGCCCCCATTATAACTTCAGAGCCCCCTCAATCACATCAGAGCCCCCATTATAACATCAGAGACCCCTCCATCACATCAGAGCCCCTTCCATCACATCAGAGCCCCCATTTCACATCAGAGCCCCATCCATCACATCAGAGTCCCCATTTCACATCAGAGCCTCCATTATCACATTAAAGGCCCCATTTCACATCAGAGCCCCCATTTCACATCAGAAAGGGGCCTGAGAGAAAAGAATAAAACAAATTTTTATGTTTGAAAAAAACAGCGCGTACAATGAGAGCAGGGAGCCACGGCCCCCTGGAGCTAAATACGGGATTCGCTATGGCAACTCCTGCACCCCTTCACGCTACGCCAGTGCTTTCAGGATTTCCATACTATTTGTACCTTATAATCAAGTTTTTATTACATTTCCAAAAATGTTTTAAGTAATTATTTGTCCTTGGTGGATTCTCCAAAGAAATGTAAACTGAATGCACTCCTGCAGGGGAACTATGTTCCTCATCTCGCAGTCAAGCAATAGCTGCCATGGCTGGTGTAGGTATGGAGAAAGAACAGTAATAAACTGCCAGGGGATTATCTAAACAGCACTCTTATGATTTTCTTTGCAACACAATATTTTATAAGATACAAAAAGGTGAAAATTACTTTTAACTCCCGCTGGTCGCCGAAGAAAGGGTTAATAGTACCCAAAAAACGCCGCTGTCGAAGCACTTTGCAGGGGCATCGGCAGCGCTGCCCATACATTTCAATGGGCAGGGGTGGTGGAGGAGCAGTGTATACACCGCTCCTCCACCGCCTTAAAGATGCTGCTTGCAGGACTTTTTCTAACGTCCTGCAAGAGCACCGTCCCAGTGTTAAAGCACTCGGGCTCTCACACTGGGGTGGCAGAGGAGGCATTTTTCAAGGGGCTATTTTTAGCTCAAAAGCACCTGAAAAACGTGTGAAAGGGGTCTAACTAAGTATAATAATGTGATGGTAGCTTTACTGGGGCTCAGTGGCAGAGGAAAAGTGTACATGATCATCAGGGTTTAATAAAACATCACACACTTGAAATCACTTTTTTACTGAGATTTCCCGAAACAGACATAAAATAAAGAGAACAAAATCCTTGTAGAGCCTTGATGTGTGTTGTGTATTTAGCACATGCTTAGGTTGTACATATCTTGTTTGAATATCAGGACATCTAGTGGCAAAGTCAAGAATTACATGCCAGGATAGCTAGGAGTAGCTAAAAGAGAAGTATGGATTTTGAGTTTTTCCCGATGTAGTGCACCTACCATTTTGGTAGATGCTTAGTGGTGTTTTTGATAGTGTAGGAGGTAGAAATAGGTAAATTTAACCAGGACTTTGTGTTTTTTTACTGGGCCTGGTTGTGGATTTGAGGTTGGGAGTGATAGAGTAGAAGGGGGTGTGGCTGCCTACACTTGGACTCAGGGATACCTCCTCTGCTTGGGAGTGGACTCTACTAGCAAGAGAGGATGGACTGAGACCTAAGTGTCAGGAAACCCCATGTGAGAAAAGTGACCAATAGTTAATTTTTGTGGTCTGGAAGGCGGTCTCTCATAAAAAGGGGGGGGGGGTCACATGTCCCTAGGGGGGATTTATTTTCAGGAAAGGGCTCGAGGTCCAGAGGTTTGGGACCGGAGGCCGGGGGGTTCAGAGACATCGGCGCCTCCGGGGAGGAGGCTGGAAAGCCCGGGAGTTCAGAGATCCCAGAGCCGGATAGCCGAAGGCGACTCTAGGGAGGCCAAGGTCGGGTTCCCTGGAGCAGCAGTCATCATGTAACGCAGGAGGAAGTAGCAACTAAGCGGAAGAAGAATACTGGGAACAGCTTTCTGTGAGTAGAACATGGACTGTTGTTGGGAGAGTGCAAAGCTAGTGCAAACCCAGTGGAGCTATTAAGAAATTCTTTGCTGTGTAAACAGGGACCACAGTAGGAAACACTTCTCGGGGTTAGTGGAGGAAGTTGGACACTGCAAGTCACGGTAATAGGTGGTGAGGCCTAGGACTTTGATTTTTAACTTCCACGGCATTATTCAGAGTGATGCTCAACTGCCCATAGTGAGAGTGTACTTCAGAAATCAGAGAAGGATCGCTAACAGGGGAATTTAATCTACAAAGCTACGGTTACAATTTGATATTTCTAGTTCAAATATGGGATTCAATGGGGCATCTCATATGCTTCATTCTATTGCCCTACAAATGTGTCCCAAATAAAGCCATTTAAAAAGTTTAGAGTGTGAAGTGTTACTTTTATGGAATCGCATGGGAGGACCGGAAACGGAACAAGCTGGCATAGGGTAAAATGAACAAAAATCAGCAGTTCCTAAGGGGGTAGTGCGCTACACCATATTCATACTTACCTCGGTGGATGGAGCATCAGACTGCCATCAATCAAGGCAGCTGGAGGACCCAGACTTGGGAAGTCGGGAATGACGCACTGCTTCAACTGATGGCAGTGACGTCAGTGAAGAGCGGCCTTCAGACCGCTCTATGCTGAAAACGGGTCACAGAAGGGAAAAACGAATTGCACTCCTGTGACCCAGAGGAGAAGCCCAGCTGAATGAACCCAGGCTGGACTTCTCCTTTAATCACATTCAACTAGGACTTGTTCTGTAATGTTGAAGATGTTGCTTAGCTTATCCAAACCACTTCTGTTCTAATGAGTGTCGCGAAAATACCTTGGTACCTACATCCATGCAGCAGTAAATATGAAGTCCAGGTATGACATATTTTACATAGTTACATTGACATAGCTTGGACCTATGTAACTGTACATATACCATACTTTTGGGATCCCTTTAGAAGCTGAAAATCACTGAAGTAGGAACCGCTACTCCAGTGATCGCCACTAGCTTCTGGGTGCCATGCGGAGCGGCTTCCCTGCTGCATTGTGAACATAGGGGGCTGGCGGCTGGACAAGGGCACCAAACAGGGAATGCTTTGCATATTCTCAGTGAATGCATTGCATTCTCTGATTGGATAAGGTGGAGGGAATCATGTCATTGCCCCACCTCTACACTCCATCTCTGAATGGTGCCCATGCTGAATGGTCGAACTCTTGTGTTCACAATGCAGCAGGGCAGCTGCTCGGCATGGGACTCGAAAGCTAGTGGAGAGCACTGGAGTAGTGGTATTTACAACAGTGATTTACAACTTCTACAAGGATCCCAACGGTATAGCTATAATCTGGAGCAGGGCCGTAAACAATCTTTTTTCCTGGGGGGGGGGGGGGGGGGGTTATTTCAGGTCTTTTAAACTTAAAGGCATCATTTACACTTTTATGTTGGGAGGGAGGTATGGCAAAAACATGTGACAGAAGAGTGGGGCCATGAGACTTTGCAATGCAGAGCAACAAATATGATCCCAATTCAAATGAATAGAATGCAATACATGCAGTTGTGGTGCGGTAGTGTACTCATTAGTACAGCAAACTCCTCCTAAGCTCCTTCGTTTTTTTTTCCTTCAGCCTGCTGGGTTGAACTAAAAAAAGCTTATCGTGTGAACCAGGCTTTAGATCTCATTCATATGTTCTAAATGGCCATGGAATGGCAAATATACCATGAATACCTACAGCCCTTATCCCAGATATTCCAATTTTTGTCAGCTGCTCAACCTGTTCACCTGAGTGATGGGCTGAAAAAAGCCACTGCTGTTAACATGTATCTGCACATCCAGTGGTCCCCATGTTTAAGCTCCAAGGGACAAAGCAAAACACATTGGGGTGTGGCCTGGCCGGAACCCAGTCTGTGGTCTCTCCCATCACTACTACATTACCATAGGACTCCGTGGATGTGTGGCACCAGGGATTTTTTTTCCTCTCTTCTCTTCACAGGAGCTGGGATGAGCTCCATCCCTTTCCGGCACTCCTGCAGCACATTCGGTATTATCTACATTACTCCCCACATCGATTAAGCCTGAGTAACACACTAACAAATTGTGGGTCACAGTGGTTACCTGCTGTTAGGGACAAATTTCTGACCCCGGATGCAGAGAGATTTTCAGCCTATCACTCAGGTGTACAGACTGAGCAGAGATTAGAACATCTGATCCCGGGTGCAGGTATTTGCAGTATACTTGCTGCGCCGTGGTCATGTAGGATGTATGAATGAGACCCAAGACTGGATTTTAGCTAACCTTACTGTGCAAGTTGAGCAGGTGCAAGGGGCAACATATTGTGGTGGGCAGAAAAAATGAGTGATTTATTTAAACCTTAAAAAATGTGTCTTTTTATGAAATGTTTTAGGAGATGAAACAATAAAAAATATTGTGCGCTGCCTACCACAGGATGGTGCCATTTGCACCTGGTCAATATGGTTGGCTTTTATTCAGTCTTAAACTGTAGCAAACCCAGCTTTTGAACTTGTACCTACAAGTAAGCCTATAATAGCGCTTACCTGTAGGTATAGTGAAGATCTCCTAAACTTGTGGTGTTTAGGAGATATTCACATGGAAAGCAGCCGGTGATTGTCACCAGTGCATGCGCTCTGAAGGGACAGCATACCGCTTGGTTGTACTTCTCCTGGGGAGGAGCGCAGTTCATTCTGCACTTTTGTGACCCATTTTTAGCTGGCAGCCAGCTATAGCCAGCTGTCTGCTGACATCCCTCAGCAGGTCCAGGCTGTGAAAAGATCCTAACTTTAAAGTCAGGATTCACCCAGATGCCTGGACCAGCAGCTCGCTCAGCCTCTCAGAGACCCTGAGCCAGCCGTTCCTGCCCACTCCACAGCCTGGCATTCCAGTGAGCTTTGGGGAGGAGGGGGGGCAGAGCCAGGGGACTGACAGTCACCACTCTTTGCTCACTGAAGGCTGAGAACTGAGTAATCAGTGGTCTTTTATCATTCTGTTGTTGGGCTTAGAAACAGCTGGGGACAGATGCAACATTGGATCGATGCTCCATCCACCTAGGTAAGTATATTTAAAAAAAACAAAACATCTCTTTTAAAGGAAAAAAAACCCTCTCCCTCCTAAGAACCCTCCCCAAGCAAAGATTCCCACTGTAAAATATCTCCCTCCCTCAAATACACCCCCAAAAATTAAACCCCCCTGTCTCTAAACCAGGGGTCCTCAAACTACGGCCCGCGGGCCACATGCGGCCCGCCGAGGACATTTATCCGGCCCACCCCACCCAGGGCCAGATTCCCGACAGGCCAGGCTCGGGCCGGGGCCAGGTCGGCTTGGCTTGGGCAGGGCCACTCTGCTTCGGCAGGGAGCATATCCGCTCCGCTCAAGCCGCCTCCCCCACCCCAGTCATCTCGATGGAGGGCTCCGTGTGCCGCGCTGCACGATGGGAAGTGTAGTTTCCAGCACAGTCCCGCGCGGATTCACTTCTTACTCACGTGGCAGACAGGAGGCGCGGAGGGGACACTCGCCTTGTCCCAGGACAGTGAGGAGGAAGAAGAGTGACAGCGAGAGTGCAGGCTTCAGGCAACAGCCTACTAAGAACATGTGAGGACCAAGAGGTCGGGGAGACAGTCAGAGGCAAGTCCGTATGTGTAAGTGTCCCCCTGTCCACCCCACTGTCCCCCCCTCTGTCCCCCTGTCCACCCCTCTGTCCATCCCACTGTCCCCCGTCCATCCCTCTGTCCCCCTGTCCATCCCACTGTCCTCCTGTCCATCCCTCTGTCCCCCTGTTCATCCCTCTGTCCCCCTGTTCATCCCTCTGTCCCCCTGTCCACCCTTCGGTCCCCCTGTCCATCCCACGGTCCCCCTGTCCATTCCTCAGTCCCCCTGTCCATACCACGGTCCCCCTGTCCATCCCTCTGTCCCCCTGTCCACCCTTCGGTCCCCCTGTCCATCCCACTGTCCCCCTGTCCATCCCACGGTCCCCCTGTCCATCCCACGGTCCCCCTGTCCATCCCTCTGTCCCCCTGTCCATCCCACGGTCCCCCTGTCCATCCCTCTGTCCCCCTGTCCATCCCTCTGCCCCCCTATCCACCCTTCGGTCCCCCTGTCCATCCCACGGTCCCCCTGTCCATCCCACGGTCCCCCTGTCCATCCCACGGTCCCCCTGTCCATCCCACTGTCCCCCTCTCCATCCCACTGTCCCCCTCTCCATCCCACTGTTCTCCTGTGCATCCCACTGTCCTTCTGACCTCTCTGCAGCCCCCCCTCACCCCACTGCCTCCCCCTGTCCATCCCTCTGTCCCCCTGTCCATCCCACTGTCCCCCTGTCCATCCTTCTGTCCCCCTGTCCATCCCACGGTCCCCCTGTCCATCCCTCTGTCCCCCTGTCCACCCTTTGGTCCCCCTGTCCATCCCACGGTCCCCCTGTCCATCCCACGGTCCCCCTGTCCATCCCTCTGTCCCCCTGTCCATCCCTCTGTCCCCCTGTCCACCCTTCGGTCCCCCTGTCCATCCCACGGTCCCCCTGCCCATCCCACGGTCCCCCTGCCCATCCCACGGTCCCCCTGTCCATCCCACGGTCCCCCTGTCCATCCCTCTGTCCCCCTGTCCATCCCACTGTCCCCCTCTCCATCCCACTGTTCTCCTGTGCATCCCACTATCCTTCTGACCACTCTGCAGCCCCCCCTCACCCCACTGCCTCCCCCTGTCCATCCCTCTGTCCCCCTGTCCATCCCACTGTCCCCCTGTCCATCCCACTGTCCCCCTCTCCATCCCACTGTCCCCCTCTCCATCCCACAGTCCCCCTCTCCATCCCACTGTTCTCCTGTGCATCCCACTGTCCTTCTGACCACTCTGCAGCCCCCCCCCCCTCACCCCACTGCCTCCCCCTGTCCATCCCTCTGTCCCCCTGTCCATCCCACTGTCCCCCTCTCCATCCCACTGTCCCCCTCTCCATCCCACTATCCTTCTGACCACTCTGCAGCCCCCCCTCACACCACTGCCTCCCCCTGTCCATCCCTCTGTCCCCCTGTCCATCCCACTGTCCCCCTGTCCATCCCTCTGTCCCCCTGTCCATCTCACTGTCCCCCTGTCCATCCCACTGTCCCCCTCTCCATCCCACTGTCCCCCTCTCCATTCCACAGTCCCCCTCTCCATCCCACTGTTCTCCTGTGCATCCCACTGTCCTTCTGACCACTCTGAAGCCCCCCCCCCCTCACCCCACTGCCTCCCCCTGTCCATCCCTCTGTCCCCCTGTCCATCCCACTGTCCCCCTCTCCATCCCACTGTCCCCCTCTCAATCCCACTGTCCTTCTGACCACTCTGCAGCCCCCCCCCCTCACCCCAGTGCCTCCCCCTGTGCATCCCGCTGGTGTGGGGATCTTTGGGGTGCTGTGGTTAGGGTGGTCCACTTTGGGGTGCCTTAGATATGATGGACTGATTTGGAGTGTTGAGATAGAATGGGCCACAAGCTGGTCTAGGTAGGAGGGGGGCGGGACTTTTATCACAGCGCACCTGAACTTTTCACAGTGAGCCATGACACAGCAGCAGGAGATGCCCGATGTGCACACACACTGACTGGTGAGACATTGTTTGGCACAGTAAGGCTGAGAGGGGGGCTTGCAATGATGGTGAGGGGGGCTTGCACTGATGGTGAGGCGGTCACTGATTTGGCTGCGCTGGCTGGCACTGATTGGGCTGTGCTAGCGGGCACTGATTGGGCTGCGTTGGTGAGCATTGATGGGCACTGATCAGACTGCATTGATTGTCTCTGTGTGGGCAAAGTTATTGCTGGTATATTGTTTTTGTAGCGATATATATATATATATATATATATATATATATATATATATATATAGGTATTTTACTAATAGCAATTTGGAATCCCTAGGAAAGAATGATGTCAAGAAAAATTAAAATTGACTCGGAGTGTAGGATATTCAAAGAACAGTGGACTTATGATTACTTTTTCATGTGGTACAAGGAAAGAGCTGTGTGTTTCGTATGCCAGAATATAGTGTCTGTGTTCAAAGAATACAATTTGCGTCGACACTATCAAACTCAATATAAAGATAAATATGATTGTTTGGTCGGAGAAGTGAGAAAAGATAAAATATTAAAACTGAAAAATACATTGACAACTCGGCAAAATACTTTTGTGAAGCAGAAGCAGCTAAATATTTCATCACTGCGAGCAAGTTTTCAAGTTACCAAGCTAATAGCGTGCACTGGCAGACCATTCGTGGAGGGAGAATTTGTAAAAGAATGTCTTCTTTCTGTTGACAAAGAGATGTGTCCAGAGAAGACTGATTTATTTAGTACAGTGAGTCTTTCAGGACCTACAATTACACGAAGGATTGAAGAACTGGGAGACAATTTGCATCAGCATTTGCAAAACTCTGCAAAAAAACTTTCCTATTTTTCCTTGGCACTCGACGAAAGCAATGATGTTTGTGATTCTGCACAACTTCTAATTTTTATTCGTGGGACAAATGACTATTTCGAAGTCACAGAAGAGCTTGCTGCACTGCAAACCATGAAAGGAACAACTACAGGAGAAGACATCTATGAAAAGGTTTGCCAAACTGTGAATGGTTTGGAGCTGGACTGGGCTAAACTAGCCAGTGTGACAACTGATGGCGCTCCTAGCATGGTGGGGTCTAAGAAAGGAGTAATTGCTCGCATTAACCAAGAGATGGACAAACATAACCATTCTCATCCAATAGCCATACACTGCCTCATCCACCAACAAGCGCTGTGTAGTAAATCATTGAAGTGGGACTCTGTTATGAAAATTGTGGTATCTTGTGTTAACTTCATTAGAGCTCATGCACTAAACCACAGACAATTTCAGGAATTTCTGTCTGAGCTAAATGTTGCCTATGAAGATGTTCTGTACCACACAGAAGTCCGTTGGCTGAGTCGAGGGAGAGTTTTGAAACGTTTCTATGACTTACTTCCACAGATTACAGCTTTTCTGCTTTCAAAAAACAAAGAAGTACCAGAGCTCAATGATGCAGAATGGAAATGGCACCTTGCCTTTCTGACAGATGTAACAGAGCTACTCAATAGTTTCAATGTGCAACTTCAAGGAAAGGGGAAGCTCATCTGTGATATGCAATCACATGTGAAAGCATTTGAAGTAAAATTAGGCCTCCTCATCAAACAAGTGAAGGAGGAAAACTTATGCCATCTCCCCACAACTCAAAACTTGTTAGCGGAAAAACCATTGGTTGCATTCCCAAACAAAACATGTGTGGATTCACTGGAAAAGTTGCAAAAGGAGTTCCAATGTAGATTTAAAGATCTTCATCTCCATGAACAGGACATACAACTTTTCCGTAACCCATTTTCTATTGACATTGAAAATGTGGATACAATTTACCAAATGGAACTGGCTGAACTGCAGACTTGTGACTCTCTGAGAGACGCATTCAAGACAAGCAGCCTTCCTAATTTTTATGCATCTCTCCCCTCTGAGACATATCCTATTCTCAGGAACCATGCACTCAAAATGGCAACCATCTTTGGCAGGACTTATGTCTGTGAACAGACTTTTTCCAGAATGAAACATCTGAAATCTCCAACCAAATCTAGACTAACTGATGCACACTTTCATCACTTGTTACGACTAGCAGTGACGAATATGGAACCGGACATTGACCATCTCATTAGCCAAAAGCAGGCCCATAGTTCCCATTGAATCGAATACTGGTAAGTTTGTTGATTTAACTTTACTTTTTCTTCATTTTAAATATTGTATTTGTTCCCGTTTTGTTTTTTCACTTCAAAATAAGATATGTGCAGTGTGCATAGGAATTTGTTCATAGTTTTTTTTTTTTTTTTAAACTATAGTCCGGCCCTCTAACGGTCTGAGGGATAGTGAACTGGCCCCCTGTTTAAAAAGTTTGAGGACCCCTGCTCTAAACCGACCCACCAAAGAAAAATATCTCCCTCAGTCAATACCCTCTCCCCCAGCAAAGATTTCTAATTATGAAGAAAATCTCCCTTCATCCAATCAAACTCCCTCCCAGAAGCAAATGCCTGCCATTAACCACCTCCCTGTAAACTTCTCTACAAGAAACCCCCCCCTTCTCCAAAAGCAAACCCACCCCCCTTTCCTTAACCCCCCACCAAAAGAAACTCCCCCAGAATTCTTACTTCCTCCTTCCTAAAACAGAAAATTGATGCCTCCCCACTTACCAGACCTCAGATTCAGGGCGGCACAGAAGTAGAAAAACGTCTGCATCCCCAGTCTCCCTTCGGCTGTGTCATATGATACCTTGAGGAGGAGTCTAGGAGTTCCCTCAACTGTGCACTGTCAATTGCTGGCACCTGAGACCTCGCAGTAATTTCATACTTTACTGGGGGACCCCTTATTAAACTGAGGGGATGGGGCACAATAGAAAGGGGGCTGGCTACTGCACTCCGAAACTCTGATTGCTTTTACTGTGCTGACGCTGAGGCTAAACAGCAGGGACACTGTTTGAGCATTTTGCCAGGATGCTCGGGGGGGGGGGGGGGGTTTGAACACCCCTGTCCCCCCTTATCTACGTCCCTGATCTGGAGTGATGAAACAATGAAAAAATTCTTGAAAATTTTCTTTAAATGTAGAAGACAGAGGCTTGAAAGAAGCCATCTATGTTAAACTGGTACAACCATCATTTAGAGAAGAAGTGTGGGACTGTAAAAAAAACAAAACATACATACTCACCTCCATGCTGCAGCATCAGCCTGATGCTGCAGCTGTTTCCTGCCAGCTCTAAACCGAAGAACTGAACAATTACATGACCATTGATTGCACAGTGCTCGGTCTGCTCTGAGCAGAGAGCAGTGACTGTCATTCAGCGCTCTCCGCTCTGCCCTTCAATGTTCACTGGGCCGTGGGCTGGGGAGAGGGCGGGCGCTGCTGGCTCAGGCTCTGAGCAGGCTGAGCCAACTGCCAGTCAGGCATCTGGGTAAATCCTTCCAGAGCCTTGGACGGCTCTATGATGTCAGCCGACAGCAGACTTTAGCCCACTGTTGGCTGATTCTGGGTCACAGAAGAGCACAAGTAAGTAAGCGAAGTATGACCAAAAAGGCTTTGGCTATACTTCTCTTTTAACAGGGGAAGGGGCCTTCAACACAATGTGTTTTCCACATATATTTTAATATATCTACTCCTGCCATTTGACAACAATTTACACCTTCAGGCATGTAAATTGAAGGATTAATACCTACGAAGCCTTTATGACACCAAGGAAGAGACTACATAACTAGAATGGGGGATCCACAACTTTCACACCTCCCATCCTGTTCTTGGACAATAACATCTGCCATTCCATAGTGATTGGATTAAGGTGTTGGTGTTACCTGTGTGGATATAAATGCTGGGGTATTTTCCTGACACTCACATAAGAACTGAAGAAGTGGCTTGTATAAGCTAAAGCTACAAAATGTCTTTAACTTTAGAGAACAGGTCCACTTGAATGTGACTAACTACTATTAGATGTACAATGACCTGGATAAATGAGAACCTTCACAGAGATACATGACAGGATGTTTGCTTACCCTCTCTTTCCTCTTTTTAAGATATTTTGGATCCCTTTCGCACAGGCTTTCTGATCAGGTCTACCTGTCAGTTTTTAGGTGACTTGTTCAGAAGTTCCATGTGGGTCTATGGGCAGGCAGGTGATACACACCAGTCTACATCTGAGTCCATCCAGGTACAGAAAAAAAAAAAAAGTACCGTGTCCTCTTCTAAAGTGGAGCGGCACCATGTGAAGAGTCCTCAATCAAAAGATATACCCTCCCTGTCATGCCAAAGAATCTCCATGTGCAAAAGAAGCATTTTACATACTAATAAAAAATCTATATATGATCAAGCAAAAGCGATGTTACCGAAAACATAAACTATTTAAAAGAGAAGTATGGGATTTCTTTTTTTAAGAATCATACTTACCTAGGTGGATGCAGCATCGGTCCGATGCTAAATTTATCCCCTGTCAGCTCTAAAACTGAGAACCGAGCGATCAAACACCACTGATCACTCGGTTTCCCTGAGCAGAGAGCTGGTGACTGTCAGCCACCTGTCTGCACTCCTGTGATCCACAGAACTACAGTCAAATGAGCTTTGGCTGTACTTCTCCTTTAGGGCTCTTTCACACGGGGCGGATCAGTGATGATCCGCCTTGTGAACACCTGCTTGCTCAGCGTGGATCGCTCCACCGATCCCCGCTGAGCAGGAAAATGATAGGTCCGTCGCTGCACACTGTGCAGCGACGGACCTGTCAGAGCTCCGCTCTCCCCTATGGGGGATCGGATGATGACGGACCGTAGAGTCCGTCGTCACCCGATCCGATCCGAAAATGGATGGAAAAGTAGGGTTTTCCTCCATTACACTTTTCGGATCGGAGCGGGTCGGATGTCAGCGGACATGTCACCGCTGACATCCGACGCTCCATAGGGATACATGTATGTCCGTTTTTCATCCAAAAACGGAAGGATGAAAAACGGACATACGGACTCCCCGTGTGAAAGAGCCCTTAAACTTGTCCTTGCTCCATACAAATCAGCCATGCAAAACACATTAGAGTTAGAAATCAAAAAAAAAAAAAGAAAAACATGTGACAAAGATAAGCATAATATCAACACATTTGGAATCTATAGCTGAACTCCTGGATAAGTAAATATTGTCTAAGTACATGTGCATTTACTTGAAACTTGGTGTGTTTTGTGTATTTGTTCCAGATCTGTGCAGTAATCCAATGTGAAACTTTACACCTGTGTAGGAGCTTCCTGTAATAAAGATCGGTCACTGCTGCCATTCAGACCCCACAGCAAAGATGCCAAACTGCATCCCCCCTTCCCTTAGGGTTAGGGTCAGGGCACCCACATCCCTGCAATAAACCATTGCGCCCAGGGTAGCCTCCCCTCCTGCCCACCCCTTGTCCCAGCCCTGGTGACCGGTCTTGTATCCACCTCCTCTTGTAGTTTTTTGCAGGGAGCCTACTTTCTGCACAGGCTATGTACAGCACAGTGATGATGTCAGTGGCACTTTTACAATGTAATATCTAAGTTTGCAAATACATTTGATCTACACAAAGTGGATATATATCCTTTGTGGCTATTGAGGATTATATCTAAATTGAAGTTTTTGTGCCTGGAATCCAGCTTCAACAGTGTTGTGGAAGGAACAGGGGATGCAATATGTTTGTACATTATTATTTCTGTAATGACTGTTAGACAAGACATGATGGAGTTTCATTAAACCAATTTACTGCACTGCTGCTTATCTACACCTAATATGCTAGCAATTTTAAAATATTCAGTATATGGTTGGGCCTTGTATATTCCAGAACACTGGCACTCATCTTTAGCATGTTCTCAGTATATCTCCAAACTGTGTGCACTATTCATCAATATACCTTCAAACTTTCTGGGACCAAAAAGAAGTACATATTTTATGTCTATAATTTATCATCCCTAATAGTGCCCTAACCTATGGCAAACATGGAAAGACTAAAACAATAAAAGTTAGACATTCCTCCAGGTTCATTCAAAAGACACCCCTATTCACTGTCCCAATCTAGAGGTGCTAGTCCAACTCACCTCTGAAGAAACAGCATAAAGAAGAGTGGATGGCCGCACACTCTATAGAGACGCTTCCAATTTGGAAGCATCCCTATAGAACAGGGGTCTCAAACTGGCAGCCCCCCAGCTGTTGCAAAACTACAAGTCCCATCATGCCTCTGCCTGTGGGAGTCATGCTCGTAACTGTCAGCCTTGCAATGCTCATGGGACTTGTAGTTACACAAAAGCTGGAGGGCTGCCAGTTTAAGACCCCTGCTATAGCGTGTGCAGCCATCCACCCTTCAATGTAAGAACTATCTTCAGTGTACAAAAGCACAGGGAGCCCTGGAAGTGATATGTTGGTTCCTACAGAGCCCTGATTTCAACATCATGAAGTCTGTCTGGTATTACATAGAGACAGAAGGATTTGAGAAAGCCTAGATCCACAGAAAATAGAAGTTCTCCAAAATGTTTGGAACAAGCTACCTTCCAAGTGCCTTCAAAAACTGTGTCCAAGTGCACCTAAAAGAACTGATACCTTTTTGAAGGCTAAGGGGTTTGACACCAACTACTAATTTGATTTGGATTTCTCTTCTGTTCATTTATTTTCCATATTGTTAATTGATACAATTAAACAATTAACACTTCTGTTTCTCAAAGCATTCTTAAAGGGGTTGTAAAGGTAAAAATTTTTTCACCTTAATGCATTCTATGCATTAAGGTGAAAAAACTTTTGACAGTACCGCCGCCCCCAGCCCCCCCGTTTTACTTACCTGACGCCTCGAATCTTCGCTCCTCGTCCTCGTCAGCTTCATTGCAGCTCAGCCTGGTCGCTGATTGGCTGCAGTGGATGGATTGAAAGCAGCGCAGCCATTGGCTCGCGCTGCTGTCAATCACATCCGATGACGCGGCGCGCCGGGGGGCGGGGCCGAGTGATACAGCGAGCGGCTATAGCCGCCGGCTGTATCACGGGAGCGCGCCCGCAAGCACTCACCACCGTGCGAGGGAGCTCGCATGAAGGTGGTAAATGCTTGCGGGGAGGAGCTGAAGCAGCCGCCGAGGGACCCCAGAAGACCAGGTTCGGGGCCACTCTGTGCAGAACGAGCTGCACAGTGAAGGTAAGTATAACATGTTTGTTATTTTAAAAAAAAAAAAAAAACATCTTTACAACCCCTTTAAGTTACAGCGTTTTTTCCAACCTGCATGATTTTAAGATTGTGCTATGCATACATTTAATAAACAGAGTAGGGTTTCCTTTACCAAATACAGTATACCACTATGATACATCAGGAATGCAGGCTGGTATCCCAATGGCTAAGGAAAGTGCAAGCACAGAGAAGCATGCAACCTACCTGTTCAAAAAGTTGGGCAAGTAGATTGCTGCCTACCCATAATTAACAGATAAAGTTCATTTGGACCCCTTTTATTATGTTTCAAATGCTACTTTATGTATCAACATAGGTCAATAGACCTAGTCTTCCCAGACAGTATGCCACCTGCTGACTTGGCACCATCGATAGGCAGCTTGATTTTTCAATAAGACACAGAAGTCAAATCCAGCACAATTTTCCTTTGGATAAGTGCAGTACAGATGATGTTTTTGAAGTGTAAGAGGGTAACAATTTCCCCTAGAAGAACTAACACTGACTGAGGGAACATGGAGGAAACGGGGAGGCTCTAGCTAAGACTAAACTAACTCACACTAAATAGGAAGAGAGGATATAAAGGAGATACATTACACACAAGTAAACAAGTTGTAATGGCCCTAAGCTTTTATTGCTGTCTGTGCCCCCTTTAGGAAGATTCACCCTCTCTATTTGTCATGGTGACTGTTATCACCAAGAGTGAAAGTGAAAGAAAATCCCAAATGTTGAGTTTTCACTAGAACAGGAAAAGGGGTGGAATTTTCCAAATAGGACACCATTTCTGCTGACAAGGGATTCCCTCACTTTGATGGAATTTCCTCCTGTTTTGGCTATGGGACAGAAATCTCCCTAATGTAACATAGGGACTGACAGGGGTTTTATTATTCCTATTTGTGATCAAGTTCTAAGGAGTGGAACGAAATGCATCGGGTGTGTGGCCTGGCTGGAGTCTGGGCTGAGGCTGCCATTCATCTCACTCCATGCACATGGGTCTGCTTCATGACGCGCGGCTTATGAATCTTCTCCTTTAACCCTTTCTATATCCCAAGCAAAATGTAAAAGTTTTGCCTTTGGTTCTATTTTAAATACACACAGTTAGGGTAGAAAAGGCCTTATGTTTCAAAGCTGCTATTCCTCTTCAAGAGATACAAAGCAAACAATGACAAGAACAGGCTTTAAATACTCAACAAACAAGCGCTGAGTATTAACAAACACAGAACAGCTGTAATAAAATCATACAAAGCTTCACATGTAGCTGGGATAGAATAGCTTGCAGCTATGGCAACAATCGCCCTACCGGCCTTGCTCTTCCACTTTGTTCTTCCTGGATTGTACTATAAGTGGTGCAGTTTGTCGGTGAGTGACTGGCATCCTTGCTTTCACTTAGAGGGATCTGAATTGCCTTCTATAGATCATTCAATACAATCCCATCACAGGTATTGGCATCATTAACTACAATGCCATAATAGAGGTTTCCTTTAACTATGAATATTAACTATTATTCATTATTATTATTTTGGATTTAGTTTTAGTTTAGCATTTTCTGTGCTGAGGAAAAGTGTACCAAAAGATGATCTTGTTTCAGAATGCACTGTACATATTCATAGCTTTACTGAACATTATTCATGCAAAAAGCATGTGAACCTGTGAAATCATGACATCTTAAAAGGGGATTACTGACGTCAGGTGTATGCGGTGCTACACAAGAGTCACCAAACAAAGCATTCCCTGTTCTACAGAAAACAACCTGCTGTGAAGGAGGGGGGTAGGCAAAGTAGTTGTTGCCCTTCTCCTATTATGAACCATGGGATAAGCAAATATTGTCTAAATACAAGAGTCATGTAAATTTTTTATCAAATCTTGGTGTGCTTTGTGTATTTCTTCCAGATCTTTGTAGTAATCCAGTGTGAACAGTTGCCTCTGTGCAGGAGCTTCCTGCAATAAAAACCTGCCATTGCTGCTCTTTCTATTTGTGCAGGGTGACTGGTCTTGCATCCGCCCCTCCTATAGTTTTCTGCAGACAGTCTGTAGTGGGTGGGGCTACTGAGCCCCTCCCACAACTCTGTTTTCTGCACACAAACTATATACAGCACAGTGCTGATGTAACTGTTACAAGAAACAAAAGTGGAATCATATCCTTTGTGGCTATAGATAAATATATTTAAACAAACATTTTTTGTACCGTAGCTAAGCATTACATTTTGGTCTTGTTTCCAATATTAAAGTGGCACACCAGTTGTAATCTAGTCATATGCAGTTCCAGCAGAGATTGTGAGCAACTGTGCTGACATTGAATAGCCATGAAATGCCATGAAGCTGCCACCAGAGTTCATATAGATAGGAAGTGACTACAGAGAGGATGTAGGCAATCAGCAGCACTGAGGTGAAACAAAGGATCAAAAAAAGGTGGAAAAACATTATTTATTAAAAGAAATAAATCATGCCAACTGCTCATAATGCACAGCAATTTAGCAAACTAAATGTCATCTATTTAGGGTTCTGTCACATGGGCATCATCAGTTCAGTAATTTTTTTTTTTGCTAAGAAAAACTGGTGAATACTTATTTAGGTTCCATCAGTTTAAATCAGTTTGCACACACTTACATATCTGTTTTTCAACCCGTTCTTGACCCAGTGATAGGCATCCAGATGTAGGCTGCACTGATCATGCAGTGCCTCGGGGTCCCCTGGACAGGTGTTGCACGATATGGAGGCATGCTTTTTGCAGGATTTGGACCTCTGGGAAGCTTACCACTTTAACACCTCTGTCTATATTGTGCAACACCTGTCCAGGGGGCCCCCGAGGCACTGCATGATCAGTGCAGCCTACATCTGGATGCCTATCAATGGGTCAGGAACTGGTTGAAGGGTCATACCATCACTATCTATTGGTGTACTGGGATGTGTAAAGACTATTGCAACAGCGAGGAAGGACTATTCCCCCAAAGCTTTACCATTCATCCAGTCCACTACATATAAACATACAGACCAGACTTGGTTCCATAAGGCTCTGAATAAGAGGAAAAACCCTCGAAACGCATTAGCCGATCACTTCATCTCACCATCCCATGAGACATGGGTTTTGTTTTATGACCTCTTAGAGGAATAATGTGATGTTATTCAAGATATCAAATGTGTGTACTCCACTTACTTTTGCTTTGTAATAAAACTTTTTACCAAGGATAATGCACCAGGCCACACGCCTTTTTCTTTCTTTCCCTGCTTTAGTGTGGACACAACCCCAGTGCAAGGGAGGACTGTGACTTTTCTTGGAGTTTAGCTTTAAATCGTGTTAAATGTGGCAAGCTTAGATAAGAACTCAGGAGGAAAGTGCCCCTGGAAAGTGTCCCTGGCTCCTGACCAGCTCACACACATTTACTGCCGCACAATGACACTGCTGCGTGAAATCCCGTACATATACGGGGTTCCCTTTAAGAGCAGCCAGAGGGTGCTCGTGCCGCCAAAAGAGGGTCCGATGCACGTGGCCGGTGGTCGCGATTGCCAACGGTCATGCGCGATCGCGTGCACGAGAGCCAGCACGGGGATTTGTGTGTGTAAACACACAAATCCCTGTTCTGTCAGAGGAGAGGAGACTTATCGTTTGTTCCTAGTAAGTAGGAACAATGATATGACTCCTCCCCTAGTCAGTCCTATCCCCATACAGTTAGAACACACTGAGGGAACACACATTTAACCCCTTGAGCGCTCCCTAGTGTTAACCCCTTCCCTGCCAGTGACATTTACACAGTAATCAGTGCATATTTATAGCACTAATCGCTGTATAAATGTCAATGGTGTCAAAAATGTGTCAAAAGTGTCTGATCTGTATATCGCAATGTTGCAGTACTGCTAAAAATCGCAGATTACCGCCATTACTAAAAAAAAAAAAAAAATAATAATAAAAATGCTATAAAAATGCCATAAATCTTACCCATAGTTTGTAGACGCTATAACTTTTGCGCAAACCAATCAATATACGCCTATTGTGATTTTTTTTTACCAAAAATATGTAAAAGAATATATATTGGCCTAAACTGATGAAGAAATTTGTTTTTTAAAAACATTTTTGGGGATATTATAGCAAAAAGTAAAAAATAGTGTTTTTTTTTCAAAATTGTCGCTCTATTTTTGTTTATAGCACGAAAAATAAAAACCGCAGACGTGAAATACCACCAAAAGAAAGCTCTATTTGTGGGGAAAAAAAGGACGCAAATTTTGTTTGGGTACAATGTTGCATGACCGTGCAATTGTCAGTTAAAGCGACGCAGTGCCAAATTGTAAAAAGTGCTCCGGTCAGGAAGGGGGTAAAATCTTCCGGGGCTGAAGTGGTTAAATAGATAAAATAAACTATCAAAAATATTATAAGCTGCTTCTTTAACTGAAGTTCTGCTCCAACTCCTGCTATGATAGTCTGGGTGTATAAGGCCTTCCAGATTGGCTGTGCCATCTCATTCCCCATCCATGTATACAAACACTGTGTCACAAACACATTCCTCTCTCTGGTCTCATGACAGATATCAGCTGGCACCTTGTCTCTGCAGATCTCTCTTCATAATCCTGCATCTCAGTCTCAGACAAGAGTAGAAACAATTGTACAACGTGTCATCAGCAAGGTATTGTGTCTCTCCGATGTCACTGTAAACATTGTGACAGCTGAGTCCATGTGTCACCTTACATCAGCCATGTTTAAGTTGCAGAACTATTTCTTCTAACTTCACATGTGACATGATGAAAGCCTTGCTCCTAGATCTGAGCTCTTATGTTATGCGGTGACTGACGGCTAACAAATCCCCTCTGCTACATGCAGCATGGAGCCCTGGGATAGTAGCATGTTTACCGCTCACATCTGACCTGGTAATGAACCAGACTGTGATGACAGGCCCACTTCAACCACAGTGGCAATCCCTGCTACGTTCTAAGTGAAAGTAGGACGCTGCGTACGCGGGAAACAGGCACAGAGTAACCACCAGGAAATCAAAGCATTGTCAATATTATAAGGTTTACACATATATTTTTCACTTAGGGAAAATGATATCCTGGGAAATGACTGTGTATTTTTAACATATCTATTGAGTATTTGGCTACTGTTGGATCATAAAAAAAGTTTTGTCTAAACAAAAACTCATGCCCCGTACACACGATCAGAAATTCGACCAGCAAAAGTCGGATGTGAGCTTTTGGTCAGAAATTCCGACCGTGTGTATGCTCCATCGGACTTTTGCTGGCAGATTCCAGTCAGCAAAAGATTGAGAGAAGGTTCTCTATTTTTCGGTGGGAAAAAGTTCCTATCTGAAAATGCATTCGTCTGTATGCAATTCAGACGTGCAAAAAATCACGCATGCTCGCAAACAATTTGAGGCATGCTCGGAAGCATTGAACTTAATTTTCTCGGCTCGTCGTAGTGTTGTAAGTCACTGCGTTCTTGACAGTCAAAAGTGTGACCGTGTGTATGCAAGCCAAGCTTAAGCGGAATTCCTTCAGAAAAATTTTGGCTGGTTTTTGCTCGTGTGTACGGGGCATTAGGGGTTGATTTACTAAAGGCAAATAGACTGTGCACTTTGCAAAGTGCAGATGCATTCTGAAAGAGCAGTTGCTCCAGAGCAGAAGTTCTGAATAGAATTTCTGCTGACTTTCATCATCCAATCATGTGCAAGCAAAAATGCTGTTTTTCTATTTTCCTTGCATGGGATTGGGTATTCTTCGCAAAGTGAAGTTTTACCCCATTTACTAAGCACTGGAACAATTACACTTGCAGAGTGCAACTGCATTTTGCAAAGTGCATAGTCTATTTTACTTTAGTAAATCAACCCCATAATGTTGTGGCTCTCCTGTAATCAGCAGAGCACTGTATGATTACTTTAGGCCAGTGTTTCTCAAACTTTTTCCAGTCAAGGCACCCTTTAAAATTATGCACAAATTTGAGGAAACCCTTATTAGTTTTACACATTGCAGCGGCATCCATACACATAGGACACCAAGCATTAAAGAGAATTTATTCTTGCAAAAGAAAATACACTTTTGCACACTAGTACTGACTAATATTCCAGCATTTGTTCTCAATCATATTCTCTCCACTATGCAGCTAACATGACCCCAGTGCTAACAGAGAGGGGTGTGGAGGGTCAAACAAGGATGCTGTACAGGTGGCAGATATCCTCCTTATCGATGAATGACATCAGCAGTTACTAGGACACTGGCGGCAGGCCCACACAATGCCCAAGGTTGTAATGTTGCATAATGAAATCCTATGGCTTTATGTAACAAAAAGGCAGGCTTAATCCACCTGCTGGTTTGTACACAATTCTTGGCCAATTTTTAGGCATTTTGTCAAGGCACCCATGAAGAACTTAGAAGGCACCCCTTTAGGCTACTCTGGGCTCTGTAGGCTGCAGGTTTGACTGTTTCCCCTGTTTTCTGGATATTCTTTAGAACATAGAGGGTGGGAGAGTCAAATGGACAACCTGAATATTTATGCAGCTCCAGGCAATCCCTGGGAAGGTGTGCCCAGCTTGTGGTTGGGAAGTGCATAAAAAGTTTGGAGCCACATAGAGCAAGGTCCTTCACCCTGGAGGAGAGGTTCCCAGCCAGGAGGTCTGCCTGCCCTTCCTGGCCACCCTGCTGCTGAGGATCCAGCCTGTTCATCAGGGTCCAACCTGTGTTCAGCTGGGTGTGGGGGAGCTATCCTTCTGCAGGTCCTTGAGAGCCAAAGGCGGGATGCCACTGAGGATTGTAACTGGGAGCTCTATAGAAGAGGTCTGTCTCGTGGAATCTGTCTGAAGGAGACATCCAAGCCTTGGGGACACTGAGTGCAAACCAAAGAGAGAGGGATCCCTGTGGCTGTTGCTGCTGTCAACCCCTGCCACATTCAGTTAAAGTGCTCATAAACCCTCATCTTGTAAAACAGCCCATTTAGTTTAAAATAGAAATGAAAGGCGAAACATTAGTGTATAGATATAAAAAATGTTATAAACTCATTTCCCCCCCCTTTTTTTATAAGTGATCACATTCCCTCTGTTCTCAGATGCATAAGAGCTGGGGGGGAGAAACGGCATCACACTGGTCTTGCCAGTGAATGGCTGTGCAGGGTGTGGGTGTTTGTGTGTGTGTCAGGACAAGTCTGATCACTGGAGGAGCAGCCTGGGTTCCCAGCATAGCTAGATAACTGACCACGGTGTGTACCCCTGCTTAGTGTGTACTTCTGCTTAGTGTGGTCAGTTTCTAATAGGAAAGCAGAGGGGCTAGCAGGAACATCAGGGATTTTACACAAAGCAAGCAATACAAAGAGAACATTAATCATTTTCATACAAGTACATGGTACATTGCAAATGGTGTACCAGTACTGTCTACTTCATGTCCCAATACTTGGAGGACTGTGTTAAGAAGCTGCTGCTAAAGAGATAGTGTCCTCACATTCTGGTTTAGCATTCTGGAGTATCTCATGGTTCCCTGGTCCCCATCCAAGTTGATGTGCAATAAACGTTTAAAAAAGGCAACCACTAGAATGTTTCTTAAACCAGAAGAGTGAAACCTGTTGTTTGCCTGGTGGTTGCAGCACTAGCTGAAGGAGTTCCTGGGACACAAACTAGCGACCCTATTGGGGGTAGTGCTATACCTAATTTGGATGGAACTATAACAGCTATTTTATGCCTAGGGATATGGAGGGCTGCAAGGAGGAACCCTTGAAGATGCCTTCTGCTGTGGATGTTCTACTTTGGGCCTAGAGGAAACAAACTGCCTTTCTCCCTACAATGGAGGTAGTGAGTGACTGACAGAAAGGGAAGTCAACGCATGAACCTTTCCATGATGTCCTAACTTGAATACTAATGATTAGAAATTGAATAACCACAGTTCTCTGTCAATGGTACAAACAAGATCGGAGTAATTAGGTGTTGTACTATTGACAGAGAACTGTGGTTATTCATTTGTAATCATTATGTATTTATTGTAACCGCATCGATTACATTGTTTTAATTCAGCAGCATAACCTTTTGACTTTTAACATTTACCAATAAAATGTATTTTTTTGTTACAAATCCTACTTTTTTGGGGTTCATGCCCTTTAAAGTCCCACTAGAGGGTTTTTCTGTAGATTGGTTAACTAGGGATTCAGGCATCCTCTCCCAGACCCTTTCACAGCAATCAGCATATTAAATACCTTGAATACTAATTTTGAAATATCACCAGAACCTCAATTGTCAAGGAGCCACATTCTATGTTTAGCTGTCCAAACGACATACCACTGTTAAGAGAGACCAAAAGACTAGAGACTGTATCTTACCCTGAAATCTTCAGGTATCCTGTACTCCCTCCACCCTTCTGTTCTCCATGCACCTAGTGCAAAAAAAAATACAAAAATCGTAAAGAGGGGGGTAACCAAGAGCTTTTTTAGTCATATTGTGCCAATATGCACAGCATATTAGAACATTATGGCAGACTTACTTCAAGTGACTCACTCACGTACTTCCAACTTCTGGTATTCCAGCTAGGTTCAGGATCTTCAACTGCTTGATTAGCTAGGCCAGAATGCCAAAACTCCCATGCATTTGCATGAGAGTAATGCCGCGTACACACGATCGGACTTTACGGCATACTTGGTCCAGCGTACCGGATTTCGTCGGACAATTCGATCGTGTGTGGGCTCCAGCGGACTTTGTTTTCTCAAAAGTTTGACGGACTTAGATTTGAAACATGTTTCAACTCTATCCGACGGACTCGAGTCCGGTCGAAAAGTCCGCTCGTCTGTATGCTAGTCCGACGGACAAAAACCGACGCTAGGGCAGCTATTGGCTACTGGCTATGAACTTCCTTGTTTTAGTCCGGTCGTACGTCATCACGTACGAATCCGTCGGACTTTGGTTGATCGTGTGTAGGCAAGTCCGTTTATTTGGAAAGTCAGTCGAAAAGTCCGCCGGGCAAAGTATGCCGTAAAGTCTGGTCGTGTGTACGCGGCATTACAATGTCCTAGCCTGGCCAAACTGTCAGGGCTGGGCTCAGCCCTCCCTTCTCAGAGCTCAGGCTGCTCAGCTGTTGGTTAATTGGCAGTACTCATCATTCCACAGTGACTCACCTGGTGATCATATCCTGCTTATTAACAAGCCCTACTGGCTATTTAAGCTGCCTGGATTAGATCTCCTGTGCCTTCGCCTTGGTCAACATATCTAGAGACTCTCTGCTGGTTTCCTGTTAAAGACTTGCCTGACTGACGTCCCTTCTGGTTCCTGATCCTTTCTGCTGCTCTGACTACGCTGATCTCTGGCTCTCTGATTTCCTGGCTTGTTCTGACTACCCAAATTGGTTACCGAACCCTGGCTATGTTTTGACTACGTTTACTATTTGTACCATTTTTACCACTATATTCATAGGTGTGCACAGCCTATTGCATTAGGGTGTGCACCTCAAAGCTCAAACACATATGTGTGTATGCATTTGTATATAAACTGACGTGTCAGTAGAGCAGCGGACAGTGTCAGTAGGGCAGAGATTGGTGTCAGTACTTTTTATATGTATTATTTTATTTTTTATTGTTTTTTAGGAGCCCATTAGGGGGCTTTGGTGAAATATCGTGTTTAAACAGGGAGAATCTGCACCACACAGCATGATTAGGGTGTGCCCAGGCACACCTGGCACACCCTGTGCGCACGCCTATGACTATATTAAATGGTGTGATTTTTACTGCATTTTCTGTCGCCGTCTGATTCAGGGTTACCGACAGTAGGCGAAGGCCATTAATTCAGAAGATCCAGGCAATCCACTTGCTGATAATATTTTTTCCAGGTTGGATGAGCAGGATCAGATTGTCATTGCGTTACGAACGCTTCTTATTTGCACTGCTCACCTGGACCCTCCCTCTATGGCTGCTCCGGTACAACATGTGTTGCAGGCCATCCCTGCTTCTGCTCCGGTCTCTGTGCAGGCACCCACCTCGTGTATTACCTCTATAAGAGGTATGTCTGGTTCCGTTCCGCTTCCCCAGTGATTCAGGGGTGATCCAGTTCAACGCAGAGGGTTTCTCAACCAGATTGAGATATACTTTGAGATGCTGCCCCAGGCGTTTCCCATGGAAAGAAGCAAAGTAGGCTTTGTGATATCTTTGCTTTCTGAGAGACGCAAAATCCTGTTGTCTTGCGTTACCCATAGATTGTGGATTCCTTTAAAAGGGCATTTGACATTCCAGCATGCTCCACTTCTGCTGCCAAGAGCCTCGTGTCCATCAAACAGAGTACGAGAACTGTTGCTGATTATGCCATTGAATTCTGTACTCTGGCAGCAGAGGTGGCTTGGAACAATGAGGCCCCCCATGGCTGTTTTTTCTCATGGTCTCTCGGATAACATCAAAGATGAGATAGTAGCCCGAGACATACCCACTGAGATGGAGAAGTTGCTCACGTTTGCCATTCTCATTGATTCCAGACACCGAGAGACACTTTCCTTTAAGGAGCGCTTGAGGAAGCCTCCTGTATGTTTAGCTCCGAGCTTTGTAGTCCCACCCTTGCCTCCATCACCTCCCATATCTCTTGGTACCGAGTCCACGAGTGAGGTAGAACCTATGCAGTTGGGCTTCACATGTCTCTCTGCGGATGAAAGGGCCTTTAGGAGGAGGGAGAGATTGTGCCTTTATTGTGGCCAGACAGGTCACTTTTTGAAGTCTTGTCCTACCCTACCTGTCCGGGCAAAAGCTTGCACCTGAGGTCCTGTAGGAGACAGACCTTAGGCGGCGTTGTTACTTCCCCAGTTATCCAGAAGGATAAGCCCCTGGTTCCAGTTTCCCTTTCTTGTCTGAGTCTTCCATTGAGATACAGGCTCTAATCGACTCTGCAGGCCTGTTCATAGATGGTGCCTTTGTGTCTAAGCACTCGATTCCACTGCAGCTTCGTGCCACTCCACTTGCTATTGAGGCTATTGATGGGGGACCACTACAGCCTGCCCATGTGACTCATGAGACTGCTCTGCTGACCATGGCTGACCATGGCCATTTCCTCTCCTCATTTTCCAGTGGTTATTGCCCCTCTTTTGATTGGCTTCGTGCTGAGGTTCTTTCCTGGTCGCCTCAAGGAAGTAAGACATGTTTTCAGAAAGTGGCCAAAGTCTTGTGCACCTCTTCACTCTCCTCCCTTCCGGAGGAGTACCGCCATTTTAGCGATGTTTTTTACAAAAGTCAAGCCAGTAGTTTGCCTCAACATTGGTTGTATGATTGCGCAATTGACCTTCAACCTGGTGCCGTACCCCCTCATGGCCGGGTTTACCCTTTGTCTGTTGGAGGACAAAGCCATGGAGGAATATGTTGCAGACCTTATATTGATTATAGGGGTCTCAGTCGTTTCACAATTAAGAATGCTTATCCGATTCCATTGATTACAGAGTTATTTGACCGCCTCAAGGGAGCAACGGTTTTCACAAAGCTTGATTTGAGAGGGGCATACAATCTCGGAGGGCGACAAATGAAAAACTGCGTTTAAAACCAGAACAGGTCATTATGAGTACCTCGTAATGCCGTTTGGCCTTTGCAATGCTCCGGCAGTTTTTCAGGAATTTATCAACGATGTCCTCCGAGATTTGTTGCAGCTATGTGTGGTGGTATATTTCGACGATATCCTCATATTTTCCAGTTCCCTAGAGAGCCACCACACAGAGGTCTGTCGTGTGCTTCAGAGGTTGAGAGAGAATAACTTCTATTGTACATTGGAAAAGAGCGAGTTCCATTGTGAACAGGTTAAATTCCTGGGTTTTGGCATTTCTACTGCTGGTTTTTCGATTGACCCAGAGAAACTTTCTGCAATCCTATAGTTGCCCCGACCCATGGATTTACATCCACTGCAACATTTTTTTGGCTTTGCCAACTATTATCGGGAGTTTATTAGTACGTCTCGTCTCTGGTCAAACCTCTGACTGATATGACCAGAAAGGACAGTAACCCACAGAATTGGTCTCCGGATTCCATTAATGCCTTTGAGAGCCTCAAGGCTGCCTTTGTTTCTGCTCCTGTGTTGGCACATCCTGATCATACGTTACCCTTTATCCTTGAAGTTGATGCATCCGAGACTGTCTCATCGCCCTACCTCTGAGAGTGCTATGCATCCTTGTGGCTACTTTTCTAAGAAACTGTCACCTGCGGAGTGCAATTACGAGATTGGGGACAGAGAGTTGTTAGCGATCATTTTAGCCCTTAACCACTGTGCCGGTACTCATTCTGATTGACCATAAGAATCTCACATTCTTGTCTGAAGCTAAACACCTCTCTCCCAGAAGGGCGCGATGGGCTCTTTTCTTGTCAAGTTTCAATTATATAGTCTCATTCTTACCCGGTACTAAGAATGTAAGGGCTGATGCGTTGTCACAAGTTTTCCTCCCCTTCCAAGATGGAGTTGGTTCCTGTTCCTGTGATACCTCTTGATCGTATTCTGGCTACGGTTCGTACCAGTCTCACTTCACCTTTGGGTGACAGAATTCTTGCCGCTTAGATTCATTCTCCTCCTGAGAAACCTTGTGACCGCTGTTTTGTCCCTGTGAGTCTTTGCGCCACTTACCATTCTCCAAAGGCTGCTGGCCACTCTGGGAAGAATCAACTCATTTGGGCTATTTCCCAACAATTCTGGTGGCCTAGTCTCTGTGCTGATGTAGCTGCCTTCGTAGCTGCCTGTTCAGTGTATGCTATGAGTAAGACACCACAACACCTTCCAGTGGGCCTCCTACCGCCCATACCCAATGGAGAAAGGCCTAGGACCCACCCGTCTATGGATTTTTTTGTGGAGTTACCCAACTCCCAGGGCAACACAGTTATCCTTATAGTGGTTGACTGGTTCTCGAAAATGTCACATTGCATTCCACTTGTTGCCTACATTCAAAAAACTGGTATCCACTTTTGCTTGGGAGATCTTTTGATTACATGGCTACCTAAGGTTATCATCTCGGACAGGAGTAGCTAGTTTGTATCCAGGTTTTGGCGAGCCTTTTGTGCACAGTTGGGAATTCAGCTTTCCTTCTCTTCTGTGTATCACTTGCAGTCTAATGAGGCTGCAGAACGAGCCAACCAGTTCTTGGAGCAGTTTCTACGTTGCTATATTTCTGACCAGCATAACAACTGGTCAGGCCTCTTACCTTGGGCAGAGTTGCTCACAATAGTGCCGTTAATTCTGCTTCCCGATTATCCCCTTTTATGACGAATTATGGTTTCCAACCATCCATGTTGCCTGACTCATTTGTTCCTCAGAGCATTCCTGCGTTAGAGGAGCATCTCCATGGTCTTCGTTCCACTTGCGTACAGGTCCAAGGGTCCTTGCAACATGGCAATGATAGGTAAGGCTTCTATGCTGACCGCAGACGCCTACCTGCGCCTTCCTATCAAGTTGGGGAGAGGGTCTGGCTGTCATCTCGCAACCTCCGACTCCGTGTTCCCTCAATGAAATTGGCACCTCGGTTTATTGGGCCTTTCTGTATTATTGTATCAGGATTAATCCAGTGGCTTACGCTTTAGACCTTTCTAATATGCGTATTTTAACCACTTGAGCCCCGGACCATTATGCTGCCTAAGGACCAGAGGTCTTTTTCCAATTTGGCACTGCGTCGCTTTAACTGCTAATTGCGCGGTCATGCAATGCTGTACCCAAACGAAATTTGCGTCCTTTTCTTCCCACAAATAGAGCTTTCTTTTGATGGTATTTGATCACCTCTGCAGTTTTTATTTTTTGCGCTATAAACGGAAAAAGACCGAAAATTTGGAAAAAAAATGATATTTTCTACTTTTTGTTATAAAAAAAATCCAATAAACTAAATTTTAGTCATACATTTAGGCCAAAATGTATTCGGCCACGTCTTTGGTAAAAAAAATGTCAATAAGCATATATTTATTGGTTTGCGCAAAAGTTATAGCGTCTACAAACTAGGGTACATTTTCTGCAATTTACACAGCTTTTAGTTTATGACTGCCTATGTCATTTCTTGAGGTGCTAAAATGGCAGGGCAGTACAACCCCCCCCCCCCCAAATGAACCCATTTTGGAAAGTAGACACCCCAAGGAAATTGCTGAGAGGCATGTTGAACCCATTGAATATTTATTTTTTTTGTCCCAAGTGATTGAATAATGACAAAAAAAAAAAAAAAATATTTACAAAAAGTTGTCACTAAATGATATATTGCTCACACAGGCCATGGGCCTATGTGGAATTGCACCCCAAAATACATTCAGCTGCTTCTCCTGAGTATGGGGATACCACATGTGTGGGACTTTTTGGGAGCTTAGCCGCGTACGGGGCCCCGAAAACCAAGCACCGCCTTCAGGATTTCTAAGGGTGTAAATTTTTGATTTCACTCTTCACTGCCTATCACAGTTTCGGAGGCCATGGAATGCCCAGGTGGCACAAAACCCCCCCAAATGACCCCATTTTGGAAAGTAGACACCCCAAGCTATTTGCTGAGAGGCATATTGAGTCTATGGAATATTTTATATTTTGACACAAGTTGCGGGAAAGTGACACTTTTTTTTTTTTTTTTTGCACAAAGTTGTCACTAAATGATATATTGCTCACACAGGGCATGGGCATATGTGGAATTGCACCCCAAAATACATTTAGCTGCTTCTCCTGAGTATGGGGATACCACATGTGTGGGACTTTTTGGGAGCCTAGCCGCGTACGGGGCCCCGAAAACCAAGCACCGCCTTCAGGATTTCTAAAGGTGAAAATTTTTGATTTCACTCTTCACTGCCTATTACAGTTTCGGAGGCCATGGAATGCCCAGGTGGCACAAAACCCCCCCAAATGACCCTATTTTGGAAAGTAGACACCCCAAGCTATTTGCTGAGAGGCATGGTGAGTATTTTGCAGCTCTCATTTGTTTTTGAAAATGAAGAAAGACAAGAAAAAACTTTTTTTTTTTTCTTTTTTCAATTTTCAAAACTTTGTGACAAAAAGTGAGGTCTGCAAAATACTCACTATACCTCTCAGCAAATAGCTTTGGGTGTCTACTTTCCAAAATGGGGTCATTTGGAGGGGTTTTGTGCCACCTGGGCTTTCCATGGCCTCCGAAACTGTGATAGGCAGTGAAGAGTGAAATCAAAAATTCACGCCCTTAGAAAGCCTAAAGGCGGTGCTTGATTTTCGGGGTCCCGTACGCGGCTAGGCTCCCAAAAAGTCTCACACATGTGGTATCCCCGTACTCAGGAGAAGCAGCAGAATGTATTTTGGGGTGTAATTTCACATATTCCCATGGCATGTTTGAGCAATATATCATTTAGTGACAACTTTGTGCAAAAAAAAAAAAAAATAAAAAAAAAAAAATTTGTCTCTTTCCCGCAACTTGTGTCGCAATATAAAATATTCCATGGACTCGACATGCCTCTCAGCAAATAGCTTGGGGTGTCTACTTTCCAAAATGGGGTCATTTGGGGGGGTTTTGAACTGTCCTGGCATTTTATGCACAACATTTAGAAGCTTATGTCACACATCACCAACTCTTCTAACCACTTGAAGACAAAGCCCTTTCTGACACTCATTGTTTACATGAAAAAGTTATTTTTTTTTTGCAAAAAAATTACTTTGAACCCCCAAACATTATATATTTTTTTAAAGCAAATGCCCTACAGATTAAAATGGTGGGTGTTTCATTTTTTTTTTTTCACACAGTATTTGCGCAGCGATTTTTCAAACGCATTTTTTGGGGAAAAAACACACTTTTTTAAATTTTAATGCACTAAAACACACTATATTGCCCAAATGTTTGATGAAATAAAAAAGATGATCTTAGGCTGAGTACATGGATACCAAACATGACATGCTTTAAAATTGCGCACAAACGTGCAGTGGCAACAAAATAAATGCATTTTTAAAAGCCTTTAAAAGCCTTTACAGGTTACCACTTTAGATTTACAGAGGAGGTCTACTGCAAAAATTACTGCCCTCGATCTGACCTTCGCGGCGATACCTCACATGCATGGTGCAATTGCTGTTTACGTTTGACGACAGACCGCCGTTTGCGTTCGCCTTAGCGCGAGAGCAGGGGGCGACAGGGGTGCTTTTTTTTTTTTTCTTTATTATTTTTTTGCTTTTTTATCTTATTTTTAAACTGTTCCTTTCATTTTTTTTTTTTTTTAATCATTTTTATTGTTATCTCGGGGAATGTAAATATCCCCTATGATAGCAATAGGTAGTGACAGGTACTCTTTTTTGAAAAAATTGGGGTCTATTAGACCCTAGATCTCTCCTCTGCCCTCAAAGCATCTGATGACACCAAGATCGGTATGATAAAATGCTTCCCCAATTTCCCAATGGCGCTATTTACATCCGGCGAAATCTAAGTCATAAAATGCTCGTAGCTTCCGGTTTCTTAGGCCATAGAGATGTTTGGAGCCACTCTGGTCTCTGATCAGCTCTATGGTCAGCTGGCTGAATCACCGGCTGCATTCTCAGTTTCCCTGTTGAGACAGGAGAGCCAGAGAAAAACACGGAAGACGGTGGGGGGGGGCATTCCCTCCCACGGCTTGTAAAAGCAGTCTAGAGGCTAATTAGCCACTAGGATTGCTTTTACATGAAAGCCGACCGCTGGCTGAAAAGAATGATACCAAGATGATACCTAAACCTGCAGGCATCATTCTGGTATAACCATTCAAAGTCGTGAATGGCGTACCTGAAGACAAAAAAATGGTTAACAATAAAGCACAGTAAACGGTAAAGTATAAAAAAATTGCATACCTGAAAAGCAAACATGATAAAACATAATAACAATAAAACATTGCAGAATAGAATACAGTAAAAAAGAGCAGAACAGGAGAGAGAGAATAGATAGAGAGAGAACAATAAAACGACAACTATTTTTTTTTATTTTATATATATTTTTTTTTTTTTACACTTTTTTTGTAACTAACTTTTATAACGGTAACCGATTCCAGGTTCGGGTCTCTCAAAATGCGATGGCATCTTGGGAGACCCTGTGAAAGTGTGCCTAGTCTGTGCAATGCTGTACCCTACGCTAATACTCAACTAATGAATGGTAGCGTTCAAAACATTCACCAATGCAAAGACCAGGATTGTCAGGACAGGAGGGACAATAATAGCGGGTGTCACGCCTATATTCGCGCTTGCTGCAGACACGACATCTTTTTTGGGGGTTCGTTGGGTAGGGGTACTCGGGAGGACATAAAGAAAATGCCTCTCATGCAGCCGACTGCATTTGGTTGGGGATGTGAATGGGGGAAGTACGGGCGCTGCAGAAGTGGTGGGTTCCCAATTAGGATTGGCGAATGCAGCAGGAAGGGCACTATGGGCACGACGGGCCTGTGTTTGTCTTCTTGGTGGCAGCGGGACACTACTTGTGCTTGCCACCTCACCAGCTTGAACTGCACTTATGGTTTGGTTTCCACGTCACCAAGTGTTACTGCAGTGCTGGTTTGACTACGACCGGGGTGTACTAGGCCGCTGGTGCTTGCCAGTTCAATAAAAAGCTACCAAAAAAACTGTTAGCGATCGCAGGGATCAGGCCTGACTCTGCGAACGCTGCAGTTATGCGTTAAGTGTTTTGTAAGTGACAGTGATCGATCGATACTGCACTTGGGTGGGCCGGGCCGGGCGGAGGGGCAAAATGCAGGTGCTAGCAGGTATCTGGGCCGATCCCGCTAACACTGCGTTTTTGGGAATCCTAAACTGCTGGGGACGCCAGTATAGATCTGATCGGATCAGATATTGATCCGTTCAGATACTATACCACTAAGGGAGGTGTACGGTGCGTGCGTAGGTGTTAGCGGTACTGGCGCTAATCTGACGCTGCTTGGGGCTGGTGCTTGCCAGTTCACCAAAATGCTACCAAAAAAACTGTTAGCGATCGCAGGGATCAGGCCTGACTCTGCGAAAGCTGCAGTTATGCGTTTAGTGTTTTGTAAGTGACAGTGATCGATTGATACTGCACTTGGGCTGGGCCGGGAGGAGGGGCAAAACGCAGGTGCTAGCAGGTATCTGGGCTGATCCCGCTAACACTGTGTTTTTGGGAACCCTAAACTGCTGGGGACGCTAGTATAGATCTGATCGGATCAGATATTGATCCGATCAGATACTATACCACTAAGGGAGGCGTATGCTGCGTGCGTGGGTGTTAGCGGTACTGGCGCTAATCTGACGCTGCCTGGGGCGACGCATATCACCGCCGGGCGATCAGGGGGCTAAACCTTTATTCGGTAATAAACGGCGGGTGCCCTGACACTATAAAAAATAAACAAACTAACCAGCGTCACCCGTAACAGTTATACGGTGATCAGTGGTGAAAGGGTTAACTAGGGGGCAATCAAGGGGTTAAAACATTTATTAGATAGTATATGGGGGTCCCTGACGCTATAAAACGCTGACGGCGAACCTAAATATTTACCTCACTAACTAGCGTCACCAGCGACACTAATACAGCGATCAGAAAAATGATCGCTTAGTGACACTGGTGACAGGGGGTGATCAAGGGGTTAAAACTTTATTAGGGGGGGGTTAGGGGGGTATCCTAGACCTACAGGGGGGTAATACTAACTGTCCCAACACTGTAACTGTCACAAACTGACACCAATGCAGTAATCAGAAAAAAAAAACAAAAAACTGCTGGTGTCAGTTTGTGACGGGGGGGGGTGATTGGGGGGGATCGGGGGGCAATCGGGGGGGGGGGGATCGGGGTGTTTAGTGTGCCTGGCATGTTCTACTGTGTGTGTGTGTGTTGTGCACTCACATACCTGTCTTCTCTCCTCGGGCCGGAACGGAAATTACCGAGCCGAGGAGAGATGACATCATTTCCTTTGCTGCTGTTTAGCATACAGCAGCAAAGGAATGTTCTCATTGGCCGGCGGCGATCGCGAGGGGGGGGCCACGAACGGATGGCCTCCCCCTCACCTCCGATCGCCGGGGGACAATAGACGACCGCCTCGGGCACCGGGGGGGGTCCGATCGGACCCCCCACCCGCGGAAGGCAAATCACGTATATGTACGTGATTTTGCCTGTCCGTGCCACCTTGCCGACGTAAATCGGCGTGAGGCGGTCGTCAAGTGGTTAAATGTATTCCATGTCTCCTTATTAAAACCTTTGGTATGCAACCACTTCACCACCTCGGTGCCACATCCTCACCCAGTACAGGTTGAGAACCATGAGGAGTAAAAAGTACCATCCACCATTGACTCCCGTAGGTTCTGTATGCACATGCGGTACCTGGTTCATTGGAAAGTGAATGGTCCGGAGGAGCGCTCTTGGGTCTCATCCTCAGACGTACATGCCCCTGTCCTCCTCCGTGCTTTCCATAGATGTTTTCCCCTCAAACCTGGTGGCCCTCTGAGGGAAAGGGGTCGTTGAGGAGGGGGTACTGTCAGGGTTAGGCTCAGTCCTCCCTTCTCAGAGCTCAGGCTGCTCAGCTGTTGGTTAATTGCCAGTACTCATCATTCCACAGTGACTCACCTGGTGATCATATCCTGCTTGTTAACAAGCCCTGCTTGCTATTTAAGCTGCCTAGATTAGATCTCCTGTGCCTTCACCTTGGTCAACATATCTAGAGACTGTCTGCTGGTTTCCTGTTAAAGACTTTCCTGGCTGATGTCCCTTCTGGTTCCTGATCCTCTCTACTGCTCTGACTACGCTGATCTCTGGCTCCCTGATTTCCTGGCTTGTTCTGACTACCCAATTTGGTTACCAAACCCTGCTATGTTTTGACTATGTTTACTATTTGTACCATTTTTAGCACTACATTAAATGGTGTGATTTTTATTGCATTTTCTGTCGCCGTCTGTTTCAGGGTTCCTGACACAAACAAATGATGTTGTCTTGGCACAGAGCCATGCCATGAATGTACACTGAGCTTCGCATGTGTGGCTCAGTGTACACAAATGCTGACAAACAGGGAGAAGCAAGAGACCAATAGGTTCTCTTTTGTCATAAAAAATCCTATCTGTCAGATTTTTAACTCTGCTTTAACTTAAGTGATAGGAGCTCATCATTTATACATCCAGAGAAAACAATAATTATAATAATAATAAAATAAATACAATTTAGCACAAAAATAGACAATGTAAAAAAAAGCAAACTCTAAAATAGACAGCAGTAGTATGCTAACAAATCTTAAATAAAAAAAAAAATAGTCACAATATTAAAAATATGATGCATACATAAACAACATATATTCACTTCCCTAAACCTGAATGATTAAGTGTTAATAATCCCTTGGTTCTATAAATGCATCTTTCTCATTTAGAATACAAAATTATTTCATACATTATGGTGCAGGTTTATTATGACTAGAGGACCTTGGATTATAACAGGTTATAGGGTTTTGGTTTTAAGGTTTTTTTTTTTTTTTTTAAGGGGGTACTTGTATTTATAATCACGTGCATATATGGATTATATAATTATAATATATTTAAATTAACAAAGATAATATGTGTGCATTGTATTGCAATAATAAGACAGACATTATAAAATAAATTCCTGCACAGGTTGCTGGCATATTTAGAACTGAACTTGGGAAATTATCTTTTCCCAAAGTGTTTGAGGGCCCTCTAGTGGATTCCCTATGAAATCGGTTTTACTAGCTTTCAAATATTTGCATAGTGTGCCATCTGGAGGTGATGATTAAAATCAAGTGTATCAGTTGCTCACAAGGTAATAATTAAAGTTGTAGTGGTTTCAAGTAAGAAAACGTAAAAACTTAGGACAATAGTATGAAAATGCTAACGCTGAACATTTCAGACTGGCCAGCATGTTAGTAACGCATAGATCCATACACCAGCAAAATACTGTAATTTTCCATTTAAACTTCTATAGCTGTAGGAAAAAAACTCACCCAATCCCCCCCCCCCCGGCGCTGGGAATCTATTCTATTCTGAATGCAAAATTACTTCATATGTATTGGTGCAGGCTCATTATATGACTGGAGGTGCACTGATTTGTAAAAGGTTATAGGATTTTTTTGGGGGGTTGTTTTTTACATGCATATATGGATTGTATGCACTGTAATTGTACTGCAATATGACAATATAATATTATTTTGTGTATTGCCTGCTGGCATATTTACATATCAAATTTAGGTGATCTATTAGTTGATCCAAGGAATATCGCTGACGCAGAAGTGATTATTAAATCACCAAGGGCTCAACTGTGAATTTAATTAAAAATTTTTAAAAAATATTTAAAAAAACATTTCTAAAATTTACAGAAAACCAACAAGGGGACAAGACAGCTGATTTATTATGAGCACTCATTATGGAATGTGTAAGATTACTAGCTCCAGCATGCTGAAGTCAAAGGTTTTTAATAGCACTCTTGGGGAGGACTATTAAAAGAGCATTACAACAGTCCAGTCTAGAAAACACAAAAGCATATTTCAAGTGCTGACTATCTGCAGTAAAAATGATGTCATGCATCTTGGAAATATTATGTAAATGAAAGTAAGCCATTTTACAGACATTACCGTTGTTATTCTAGAAGGTACAATCCAGTCAGAACTAAAAAATAACCCTTCTGATGCATACAGGGAGTATAGCCTACTTATTCAATTCTTTATCTAAGCATTGATGTCCTGCACCAGTATACCCTCGTCCTGTTTGTAATCTGCTGATCCAGGACCACATCTGCTGGTGACACTGGAACACAATCTTTGCTGTCTCATACACAAAAACATTGGTGTAAAACTTCTAGTGCCAAGAAGCCTCTTACAGCCACTAACAGAATATATACCTGCTTTGACATCACAATCTCCACCTCATCCAGTCAGTGAATGCTTTGCATTCATTGAAAGAATGCAAAGTGTTCTCTGAATGGTGCCACTGCCGAACGAACAACTGACTGACCGACCGACCTCCTGTGTGTTTAGAAAACAGAATTGTCTTCAAGAGGGCTAGACAATACCTGTTCTTTGTGCATGGCTTGGAGGATATTTAACCACTTCCCGTGCTTAGGACATACCCGTACATCCTCAGACAGGAGCAGTGATATCTGGGTCATGTGTAAAAATAAGTTGCGCTTATACCGTGAGTAATCTTGTGTGAACAAATGATAAAAACACAGAAAAAATGCACTATTGAAAAACAAACTTTGAATAAACAAACTGTAAATAAAATTCTAAGTGTAAAAAAATGTGTGAAAGTCAATGGCGACCCTAGGGGGGGGCCAGAGGGGGCCCTGACCCCCCCAACATTATGCTGTGCCCCACCATGTGCCCCCCCCAAAAAAAAAAAAATTTTTTTTTTTTTTTTTTTTTACAAAAAATCAATGTCTAAGAGGGAGAGAGTCCCCCGTCAGCTCCTGCGGGTGATTCCTCCCCCCTCCCCTGCTCGCTGACACTGCATAATGCGAGCGTTCACACAACCACGGCCGCCCGATCTGCTCCTTCATCTGCATCCTCATTGGCAGGGAGAAGAGCGAGTTGCAGGAAGGACTCCACCAGGACTCTCAGTTACTGAAAAAACAGACTGATTTCTCCTGTCCTTAGGACAGGAGGACCAGCCTGTAAATTCCAAGAGATGCCAGACCAGCGCTGTCAATAGCAGGGGCAGGACAGCAAGAGGAGGCTGGGGAACCCCACAGTGGCAGAACACCAGGGCCTGGAGGCAAGACAACCTTTGCAACCCTGATAGTTCTCCCACTGCTTTGGATCCTTATATTTTCTTGATATGCTGGTGACATATATCTCTTGTTTTCTGCCACCCTGGGGGACCCCAATACAGTAGGAAGGGAGCTCACTGCAGAACATGTGAAAGGGCCCATTGTGGGGTCGTAGTAAAGGGCCCCAGGATATATATATATATATATATATATATATATATATATATATATATACATTTTATAGTTGCCCCCCTACTTTTGTCCCTGTCCCCCCATGTGCCCCCCCTAAATTTGAAAGCTGGAGACGCCACTGGTGAAAGTCCGTATGAAAAACTCTTCATCAATCAATAATACCAATGATAATTGTAAAAGTGGCAGTTGAGTTCGTGAATGAAAAACTAAAAAAAACAGCAATCCCAAAAATATATATAGTGTGATAAAGTCCAAAATCCTTCCATCTTCACCAACGAAGAAAAAAAGGAGGAGGAGACAAGAAGAGGGGGAGGAAGATCCTCAGGTTAAAGGACACAAAGACAGTCCCACTTGATGTGTGGGAACCCTTATGCCCCATACACACGGTCGGATTTTCCGACGGAAAATGTGTGATAGGACCTTGTTGTCGGAAATTCCGACCGTGTGTAGGCTCCATCACACATTTTCCATCGGATTTTCCGACACACAAAGTTTGAGAGAAGGCAATAAAATTTTCCGACAACAAAATCCGTTGTCGGAATTTCCAATTGTGTGTACACAAATCCGACGCACAAAGTGCCACGCATGCTCAGAATAAATAAAGAGATGAAAGCTATTGGCTACTGCCCCGTTTAGAGTCCTGACATACGTGTTTTACGTCACCGCGTTCAGAACGATTGGATTTTCCGACAACTTTGTGTGACCGTGTGTATGCAAGACAAGTTTGAGCCAACATCCGTCGGAAAAAATCCTAGGATTTTGTTGTCGGAATGTCCGATCAATGCTCGACCGTGTGTACGGGGCATTACCCTCCCACCACTGCCCACTGCCTTCGGATGCACTGTGAAGAGTGAAAGGTATGGAAGTTCCTTCCCAAATTCTGTGATGTGAAAAACAATGAGAATTTTGTCACTTTCGGTTTGGATTTGTTTGCTTACAAACCATTACTGCTGATCTCGGTTTAATTAGCTGCTTCCATGGGCAAAGGAGAGATCTGGGGTATAATAGACCTCAGATCTCTCTATAAGGAGGATCTGTCACGGTCCATGCTATCACAGGGGATGTTATTCATCCCTTGTGATAGTAATATAGTTTAATAAAAAAATAAATATGTATATTAAAAATATATGAAGCTAAATAAATAAGTAAATTAAATTTTTTTTTAAAGTGAACCCCCGCCCCCCCCGGCTCCCTGTGCTCATGCTTAAATGCAAACACGCACGTAGGTCCCGCACGCATATGTAACAACGATGCAATTGAGGTATCATCATGAACATCAGAGTGAGCAGTGGCGCTGCCCCCCCAAGCTAGTAAAAAAAAAAGTGATCCTTTAAGCGTGTCCAGACGCCGGACACACAGCTGCCTATGAGACACTTGTACACCTTGCAATCAGCTGATTGCAACAGTGAAGCTGATTCTTTGTGTTTAGGAAGTGTTCGGGGGGGTCAAGCAATGCACCCGCAAACACTCCCACTCTACAATAATTTGTTCATTTGGCCCCTTTGCTATTTGATTGTCAGGGACTAGAGGACGTAGGGCAGTGCTTTTTGCGGCACCGCAGGGTCACTTCCAGTTTCCCGGCCACCACTCACCATGTTGTGTGTGGAGTGGAGTCGACTGTGCATGCGGGAATGGGTGCGGTGGATTGAGGAAGGCCTGAGTTGTGCCTGTGATTTCTGTAACGGTAAGCGCCGGCGCCGCGGGCCTCAGGCTCAGACTTCTGCACTGCACTCATACTCTCTCAACACCAAGTTCTTTAAGCGCTAGGAGCTATCAGTCAGGTATGTGGATATGGGACCCGAGAAGGTATAATATGGACTACAGCCCAGTGCAGCAGCCAACCACTAGAAAATCCATAATAGGAGACAAAAAACACAAAATGCAGCTCTCTATGGGTACAGTCAATAAGTACAGACCGATAGCTAAATAAAAGTTAATTTATTACACAAAAACGGTAATTAACTATTGTGGAAGTCTGTAAAAAACTGAAGGATATTGAGAAGGATGCAGCAATCAGTCATAAGAGCATTAATACATGTAGCAATTGAAATTGTTAAAATGTTATGATATTAAAAGCAAAAACTGTACAACACTGACATCCAGGTAGGAGGGGATTAACATCATCTGGGTGGCTTGCTGGTAGGACGTGGAGAATGGACGACCTGAACCACATGGAAAGCAATAACAACCCGATGGGAAAAGAATGATAGACAGTTCACTGCCTTCAAGCTGGAGATCAGGCTCTGTTGGTGTCCGGGACGAAAACCGCAACAGTGTGAGAACACTCTGCTGGCTGCTGTGGAGTGCTGGGATTGGTCACGGGGAATAACCGTGCTGAGCTGCGGGCAGTGGAATACAATGTCCGCTGCTGGAGGTGGGAGCCAGGGGAGCGGAACGAAGCCACAGGACCCGGGCGCGCTGGATGACGTCAGGGCTACTTCCGGATGTGAAGGGGAGAGAAAGCTCGTGTGAGGTGGTGGACCGCAAGCTCTAGGTTGTCGTGACTAACATGTTTTTATCTTAGAACATCCATGAGCAATAGATTGACAAGTCAGACAACCTTTTTTCCAGCATTGAAAAATACCTGTTCTATTATCGAAATAAGCCCTAATGTCGAGCAAATTTCTTTTATTAGATTTTTAAAGCTTGCTCGGGGCGATGATGCTTTTATGGTACGTGATTTTCTAAAGGTTATTTGTGGTTTGAAAAGTAACAGTGGTGCCAAGCGTTGGTTCAACTTCAAAATATTGTAATGTTTGTAAATGATTTTTGAGATGGTCCTGTATTTGGTGTTAAAGGTGGACAAAAATCTTGCTGTATTAACAATCTCTTTGGTAGTATTATCTTTATTTTTATTGTTATTTTTGGATGGCTTGTTGACATTCAATAAAAAAGCATCTTGCACTAGATCTCTAGGGTAGGCTTTTTTTTCAAATTTCTTTTGCAGATGTTTCCCTTGTGAGGTATAGTCTTCCAGTTTTGTGCAATTTCTTCTTAATCTGTGAAATTGTCCATTAGGGATATTCTTCTTCCATGTTGGGTTGTGGCAACTTTCAAAGTGAAGATAAGAGTTGCCACCTGTGGGTTTTGTGTGATTACTGGTAATAATATTGTGTTGGCCATTAGATAGGACGTGTGAAGGATAACCCCAATGTGTTGTTATTGGAGTAAGTGACAAAGGAGAAGAACATGTCTGGGCTGCTACACCAAATGAACAGGACATCATCAATGTAACGTCTGTAGAAGACAATGTGCTCGGAGAAGGGGTTGTTGGCCCAGATGTGCTTCTCCTCCCAATATCCCATAGTGAGGTTAGCATAGATGGGGCAAAATTTGCCCCATAGCTGTACCTTTTATGTTGGAGATAGAATTGGTCCAAAAAGAAGTAGAGTGCTGGGGCTGGTCACGGGAAACAACCGTGTTGAGCTGCAGGCAGTGGAATGCAATGTCCGCTGCTGGAGGATGGAGCCAGGAGAGCCGAACATATAGTTCATATAATTGCCAGGTGGCTTTTAACAAACAGTGTATCTATTTCAATATATGTGAGTGACATAGGCTCAAATGCAATAGGCACTTTATATAGTTGTTTTTCTACGTTACAGGATTGAGAGGGGTTAACAGTACATTCCAGGCTGGCTATTTCCACCCCCTCCCCTTCCCCTTCAGTGGATTTAAATATCGTTGTTGCCGTGCCCTCTGTGACTTTGACAAAGCGCATGCGCGCAAAACATGTTAGTCACAGCAATCTAGAGCTTGCTGTCCACCACCTCACATATAAAGAGAAAAACAGGAAGGAGGCGCCTCTTAAGTAAGACTGTAATATTTAATACACAAAGCGTATTAAAAACACTCACATTTTGGTATCATTAATCAGGCACAGTAGAGACTGGTTACACCAATCTCCTTCACAGCTATCAGCAGGGGTCACGTCCTGTGGATCCATGTGTGGCCGGCGTCCTGACCAGCAGGAGTCTTTTGGCATTCAAGCAAAGTCCAGAGCGAGGCTTGGAGGGCAGCTGGCGGATCAGGGCTGGAACGCAGCATGTGGCGGGATGGCATCACAGACGTGATTGTGATGCGTTTCCGAGCATGCGCACTAGGGAGATGTCTTTAGTCTCCTTTCTCAAGCTAAGTTGAATAGGCTGTGACCAGCCTTTTTATGTGCCATGGTGGTGCTGCCACCCAAGAGAGAATTGTAATAGTACTCAATACATACAAATAGAGGCTTACAAGGGGGGAAAAAGAGTAGAAAAAAACGACAAATTAATCAAAAACAAATAATACATTTTTTCTTTTAAGGTTACTTACTATAAAACAAAGTGGCCCACCAGCCCCGTTATCTGGTATATATTTTTTGTGTGAAATCACATATAGAGCATCACCTAAAAAAAAGGGGGGCAGAGAGAAATGGGACGTGTGGTTAGACATAATTTTATAATATAGTGGATATTTCTAATTCTTCATTAATTCCTCCAGAATTTAAAGTATCTAGTGAATATATCCAATATGAATATATCCAATATGTCTCACGCTCACATAGTCTATGGAATCTCTCAGCCTCAGAGAGATTTTTCGGGATTTGTTCTGTGATCCAGACTTCCAAACCCTCTGTGGACCTGTTATGATGTTCAGCAAAATGGCAGAGGACACTATGTTTGTCCTTGCCTGCCTCTATTTTCCTTCAGTGTTCACTAAATCGTTGTCTAAGTGGTTGTATGGTACGTCCCACATACAGTAAATAGCAAGGACAAAAAAGGCCATAAACTACAAAATCTGAACCTCACCACCTCACACGAGCTTCCTCTCCCCTTCACATCTGGCAGCTCTGATGTCACCCAGTGCGCCTGGCTCCTGTGGCTTCTTTCGGCTCCCCTGGCTCCATCCTCCAGCAGCAGACTTCGCATTCCACTGCCTGCAGCTCAGCACGGTTGTTCCCCGCGACCAGCCCCAGTACTCCACAACAGCCAGCAGAGTGTCCTCCCGCTGTTGCGATTTTCGTCCTGGACACCAACAGAGCCTGATCTCCAACTTGAAGGCAGTGAGCTTTCTATCATTCTTTTCCCATTGGGTTGTTATTGCTTTTCATGTGGTTCAGGTTGTCCATTCTTCACGTCCTTCCAGCAAGCCACCCGGATGATGTTAACCCTCTCCTACCCGGATGTCAGTGTGGTACTGTTTTTGCTCTTAATATCATAACATTTTTAACAATTTCAATTGCTACTCAATTTATGCTCTTATGACTGAATATCCTACAGTTTTTTACAGACTTTCACGGTGGTTCGTTACCGTTTTTGTGCAATAAACAAGCTTTTATTTAGCTATTGGTCTACATGTACTTTTCTGCCTTTTGTGTTTTTTGACTCATACTCTCTCAGTCTAACCCACCCTCTGTTCCGCACATACTTCCCTGCACTTCTCAGTCATTCTCCACTCAGACTGGGCCCAGGCCAGGGTGGATGATTGTGCAGCTGGACTGGAGCATGAGGGTGGGTCACATTTTGGGGATTTTTGCCAGTGCCATGTATGTCCAATCAGGAGGTGTCACTGACTCACTACTACTACTACCCTGTTTCCCCGAAAATAAGACCTAGCATGATTGTCGGTGATGGCTGCAATATAAGCCCTACCCCCCAAATAAGCCCTACCTTGTTTCCCTGAAAATAAGCCCTACCATGAAAATAAGACCTACAAGGACTTTAACTAGGGTTTATTTGGGGGGTAGGGCTTATATTGCAGCCATCATCGACAATCACCCTAGGTCTTATTTTTGGGGAAACAGGGTAGTCATTATCACTACTGCTACTACCATCATCAATACTACTACTACTACTACTACTACCACCATCATCACTACTAGTACCACCATCATCACTACTACTACCACCATCATCACTACTACCACCATCATCACTACTACTACCATCATCACTACTACTAATACCACCATCATCACTAGTACTACCAGCTAGCTATATACAGGACAGGTGATGTATAACTGCATACCCTGATCTGTGAGGCTGAGCTATATACCCTGATCTGTAATGCTGAGCTGTATACCCTGATCCATTTTTGCTGAGCTGTCTACCCTGATCTGTAATGCTGAGCTGTATACCCTGATCTGTATACCCTGATCTGTTTTTGCTGAGCTGTCTACCCTAATCTGTAATGCTGAGCTATATACCCTGATCTGTAATGCTGAGCTATATACCCTGATCTGTAATGCTGAGCTGTATACCCTGATCTGTAATGCTGAGCTATATACCCTGATTTGTTTTTGCTGAGCTATATATCCTGATCTGTGAGGCTGAGCTATATACCCTGATCTGTGAGGCTGAGCTATATACTCTGATCTGTAATACTGAGCTGTATACCCTGATCTGTTTTTGCTGAGCTATATACCCTGATCTGTTTTTGCTAAACTATATACCCTGATCTGTGAGGCTGAGCTATATACCCTGATCTGTTTTTGCTGAGCTATATACCCTGATCTGTTTTTGCTAAACTATATACCCTGATCTGTGAGGCTGAGTTATATACCCTGATCTGTGAGGCTGAGCTATATACCCTGATCTGTAATGCTGAGTTGTATACCCTGATCTGTAATGCTATGCTATATACCCTGATCTGTAATGCTGAGCTATATACCCTGATCTGTTTTTGCTGAGCTATATACCCTGATCTGTTTTTGCTAAACTATATACCCTGATCTGTGAGGCTGAGCTATATACCCTGATCTGTGAGGCTGAGCTATATACCCTGATCTGTAATGCTGAGTTGTATACCCTGATCTGTAATGCTATGCTATATACCCTGATCTGTAATGCTGAGCTATATACCCTGATCTGTTTTTGCTGAGATATATACCCTGATCTGTGAGGCTGAGCTATATACCCTGATCTCAGAGGCTGAGCTGTATACCCTGATCTGTAATGCTGAGCTATATACCCTGATCTGTAATGCTGAGATATATACAATGATCTGTTTTTGCTGAGCTATATACCCTGATCTGTGAGGCTGAGCTATATAACCTGATCTGTGAGGCTGAGCTATTAACCTGATCTGTTTTTGCTGAGCTATATACCCTGATCTGTGAGGCTGAGCTATATACCCTGATCTGTAATGCTGAGCTGTATACCCTGATCTGTAATGCTGAGCTATATACCCTGATCTGTGAGGCTGAGCTGTATACCCTGATCTGTGAGGCTGGGCTGTATACTCTGATCTGTGAGGCTGAGCTATATACCCTGATCTGTGAGACTGGGCTGTATACTCTGCCCTGTAATGCTGGGGCTGTTTACTCCTGTTCTGTGATGCTGAGCTGTATACTCCTGACAGTATGGGTGGAAGCAAGTGGAATACAGGGGACGGAGTTGGTGGATTCTATAAGGGGTGGGGCTTATGAGAAGTGGGAGTGGTTAAAAAGGAAGGGCGGGGTCTGGAGCCCCCCATGTTAAAACTTTACCAGCCACCACTGAGAGTGAGAGCAATAATTCTAGCACCAGATCGCCTGTCTAACTCCAAAGGTAACATGTAAAGGGTTTTAAAGCATAACTTTTAAATAATTTCATTTACCATAGTTTGTCACCATTCCTTGGCATGCACAATTATAAAGCATGACAAGTTAGGTATCTATTTACTTGGTTTATCATCATCACATATATAGCTATATACCCTGATCTGTAATGCTGAGCTATATTCCCTGATCCGTAATGCTGAGCTGTATACCCTAATCTGTAATGCTGAGTTGTATACCCTAATCTGTAATGCTGAGCTGTATACCCTCATCTGTAATGTTGAGCTATATACCCTGATCTGTGAGGCTGAACTATATACCCTGATCTGTGAGGCTGAGCTATATACCCTGATCTGTGAGGCTGAGCTATATACCTTGATCTGTGAGGCTGAGCTATATACCCTTATTTGCAATTCTGAGCTGTATACCTTGAACTGTAATGCTGCACTATATACCCTGATCTGTAATGCTGAGCTATATACCCTGATCTGTGAGGCTGAGCTATATACCCTGATCTGTGAGGCTGAGCTATATATCCTGATCTGTGAGGCTGAGCTATATACCTTGATCTGTGAGGCTGAGCTATATATCCTGATTTGCAATTCTGAGCTGTATACCTTGAACTGTAATGCTGCACTATATACCCTGATCTGTAATGCTGAGCTATATACCCTGATCTGTGAGGCTGAGTTATAGACCCTGATCTGTGAGGCTGAGCTGTATACCCTGATCTGTGAGGCTGAGCTATATACCCAGATATGTGAGACCGAGCTGTATACCCTGATCTGTAATGCTGAGCTGTATACCCTGATCTGTAATGCTGAGCTATATACCCTGATCTGTGAGGCTGAGCTGTATACCCTGATCTGTGAGGCTGGGCTGTATACCCTGATCTGTGAGGCTGAGCTATATACCCTGATCTGTGAGACTGGGCTGTATACTCTGTCCTGTGATGCTGGGGCTGTGTCAGGGCTGGGCTCAGCCCTTCCTTCTCTGAGCTGGCCGCTCAGCTGTCGGCTAATTGCCAGCTCCTATCTCTCCACAGTTACTCAACTGTTGATGATATCCTGCTCTACAGTCCCGCCTACTTAAGTCGTCCAGTCCAGAGGAACTCTGCCTTTGCCTTGGTCAACATTACAGAAACTCCTGCGATCCTGTTCAAGACTTGCTTTGCTGACATCCCTTCTGGCTCAAGATCCTGCTTGCTGTTCCACTACATTGATCCCTGACTTCTGGCTTGGCTGACTATCCGTTCCAGTTACTGAACTTTGGCTATGTTTTGACTAAGTTTGTTCTTTTTACTTTTATTATTAAACTAGTGTGATTTAACTGTACTTCTGTCTCGGCCTGATTTCATGGTTTCTGACAGGCTGTTTACTCCTGTTCTGTGATTCTGGGGCTGTATACTCTGTCCTGTGATGCTGAGCTGTATTCTCCTGACACTATGGGTGGAAGCAAGTGGAATACAGGGGACATAGTGGGTGGATTCTATAAGGGGTGAGGCTTATTAGAAGTGGGAGGGGTCAAAAAGGAAGGGCAGGGTCTGGTGCCCCCCCATCCTAAAACTTCACCAGCCACCACTGAGAGTGAGAGCAATAATTCTAGCACCAGACCTTCTGTCTAACTCTAAACTGGTAACCTGTAAAGGCTTTTAACCGGTTCCCAACCAGCTCACGCAGATCTACTGTGGCAGAATGGCTTTCCTGGGTGAAATCCCATATATATATATGGCTTTGCCCAGGAGGACCATCAAAGGGCGCGCCAGTGCAGTAGGAGGCACCCGCGCGCACCCACTGCACGGCAGGGGGACCCGATGCACGTGGCCAGCGGGCGCGATTGCCGCCAGCCACGCGCGATCAAGTGCATGAGAGCCAGCACGGGGATGTGTGTGTGTAAACACACACACCGTTGTGCTGTCAGAGGAGAGAAGACAGATTGTGTGTTCCTACAAAGTAGGGACAGCGATCTGTCATCTTTCCTAGTTAGTCCAATCCCCACACAGTTAAAACACACTGAGGGAACACACAGTTAACCCCTTGATCTCCCCTAGTGTTAACCCCTTCCCTGCCAGTGACATTTATACAGTAATCAGTGCATATTTATAGCACTGATCGCTCTATAAATATCACTGTTCCCAAAAATGTGTCTGCCGCAATGTCGCAATACCGCTAAAAATCACAGATCATTACTAGTAAAAAAAGTAAAATAAATAAAAACGCCATAAATCTTTTCCATAGTTTGTAGATGCAATAACTTTTGCGTAAACCAATCAATATACGCTTATTGCAATTTTTTTTACCAATAATATGTAGAAGAATACATATTGGTCTAAACTGATGAAGAGATTTGTTTTAAAAAAAATTGGGGGATATTTATTTTAGCAAAAAGTAAAAAATATTGTTTTTTTTTCAGAACTGTCATTCTTTTTTTGTTTATAGCGCAAAAATAAAAACAGCAGAGGTGATCAAATACCACCAAAAGAAAGCTCTATTTGTGGGAAAAAAAAGGACGCAAATTTTTTTGGGGTACAACATTGCATGACTCCGCAATTGTCAGTTAAAGCGACGGAGTGAAAAATTGTAAAAAGTGCTCTGGTCAGGAAGGGGGTAAAATCTTCCGTAACTTTTGAATAATTTAATTTACCATAGTTTGTCACCATTTCGCAGGCATGCACAATTATAAAGCATGACAAGTTAGGTATTTATTTACGTGATTTATCATCATCATATGTATTTTTTCAGAAAATTGAGTATATTGTGTTTGTGTGCACTAAAATTAATTTAAGTGCATTTCATCCTGAAAATTTGCGGTTTATAAACTGCTGCGCAAATGTTGTGCAACATAAAAATTTGCAACAGCAACAATTTTATTCTCTAGGGCCTCTGGTTAAAAAGATGTATGAGAGAAATGTCAGAATTGGCCCGGACTGGAGGTTGTTAAACTGAACCTGAACCCTGGAAGCTGTGCCACAAAAAAGCAAGCAGAATACAAAGGAGAAGGTCTCCTCGCAGCAGATTTTTGCCCATTACTGACTGATCATGCCCTTTTCTGCATTGTGTTTCTGTGTGGGGGCAGCCATCTTGGTAGAGGCAGGGCTTTGCTTCCTTGTGTTTAGTGCTATCTCCTGATAACTGGTGTTTTTGATAACGTCTGGGGTTAGAAGAAGGGGTACAGGAAGCACAAATCCATAGAATGAATGAAGCAGAAACAGGGAAATGCAGTTTAGATTCCTTTCCAGGAAGTAGCAGAGTAGTTATATCAGAAAATCTCACTTCAGATCTCTCCGTATATTCATTCACTGTTGTAACACACCTGGGTGGGATCGGAGCACATCCTCTGTGTCCCAAGCCCACCTGATTTTGAAGCCTATTAGAGCCTTTGGCTCTAATCAGGTGCTTCCAAAAAAAACCCCTGCCATTGTAATTAATGTCCCGGTGCCCTGAAAGGGGCCGGACACATGAATAGGGGGTGGCCACCACTGCTATGCATGAATCTATCCATTACCATATAGGGGGATGGAGTGGAGAGAGGGGGCAGCGCCTGGCCGCCCCTAATGGACGGCGCGCCACTGCTCCAGACTAGGAATTAGAGGCAGCAGAGCCTTAGATCTCACACTGCAGATATACAGCTGAAGGTTTGCCTGTGCGCACATACCCACTATGAAATTTACTGCCATTTCAGGAGAAATTCAAGAAGAAAGGATCATTTTTAGGGCACTACTTAGAGAAAATGAAATCTGTATTAAATCCCAAACCAAAAGTTTTATATATTGCAGCTTACTAATTCTTAAATTTGGTGGCTGCATTAGTTTTCTTTTTTTAGGCCTTTTCCCTATATTTTCACTGCGTGATCCAGCTAGTAACAAACTTTCTGTCTTAGGGTGTCTGCACTCTAAATGGAGAAGCAAGACACCTTTGGACAGCAATTTTGGGAGAGGGTAGTGTTAAGCCGGTCACATGGTTCAGCAGGGACTACCTTAATCTTGATCCACGTGTAGCACTACCCCCATAGGGGCTGCAAGTGAAAGGGTTCCCCACTGCTGCACACCAGTCACATAGCATTTTCCACTTGCATCCAGATGCAGAAACCAACAGTCCTTGAGGTTTGTTTTTGTTCCTTTATTGAGGGGATAATAACTTGGATGGGGTTAGGGATTATGGGATGCCCAACTTAAAAGTCACAAAAAGAACCAGGGACAACTTCCTCCCTATTTACGGCTCCACTTGTTCTTCCTGCACAGCTTGACTTGATCTTCTGTACAGCTCCGCTTCACTTACTCTGCAGAACTCCATTAGATTTGTTCTTTGGAAACTACAGTGAGGGAAAAAAGTATCTGATCCCCTGCTGATTTTGTACGTTTGCCCACTGACAAAGAAATGATTAGTCTGTATTTTTAATGGTAGGTTTATTTTAACAGTGAGAGACTAAAAAACAAGAAAAATATTCAGAAAAACGCATTTCAAAAAAGTTATAAATTGATTTGTATTTTAATGAGTGAAACAAGTATTTGACCCCTTCGCAAAACATGACTAACGCCCCGTACACATAAGCGGAAATTCTGCCAGCAAAAGTCCGATGAGAGCTTTTGGTTGTTAATTGCGACCGCGTGTATGCTCCATCAGACTTCTGCTGGCAGAACTCCAGCCAGCAAAAGATTGAGAGTAGGTTGTTTATTTTTCGGTTGGAAAAAGTTCCTACCCGAAAATGCGTTCGTCTGTATGCAATTCGGACGCGCAAAAAATCACGCATGCTCGGAAACAATTTGACACGTGCTCGGAAGCATTGAACTTCATTTTCTCGGCTTGTCGTAGTGTTGTACGTCACCGCGTTTTTGACAGTCGAACGTTCAGAGAAGTTGACCGTGTGTATGCAAGCCAAGCTTAAGCGGAATTCCGTCGGAAAAACCATCCAAGATTTTTCCGACAGAAATTCTGCTCATGTGTACAGGGCATTAGTAGTAGGTGGCAAAACCCTTGTTGGCAATCACAGGGGCCAGACGTTTGCAATTGGCCACCAGGTTTGCACACATCTCAGTAGGGATTTTGTCCCACTCCTCTTTGCAGATCCTCTCATTAAGTCATTAAGGTTTCAAGGCAGATTTTTGGTAACTCGAACCTTCAGCTCCCTCCACATATTTTCTATGGGATTAAGGTCTGGAGACTGGCTAGGCCACTCCAGGACCTTAATGTCCTTCTTCTTGAGCCGCTCCTTTGTTGCCTTGGCTGTGTGTTTTGGGTCATTGTCACGCTAGAATACCCATCCACTACCAATTTTCAATGCCCTGGCTGAGGCAAGGAGGTTCTTACCCAAGATTTGATGGTACATGGCCCCGTCCATCGTCCCTTTGATGTGGTGAAGTTGTCCTGTCCCCTTAGCAGAAAACCCCCCAAAGCATAATGTTTCCACCTCCATGTTTGACGGTGGGGATGGTGTTCTTGGGGTCATAGGCAGCATTCCTCATCCTCCAAACACGGCGAGTTGAGTTGATGCCAAAGAGCTCGATTTTGGTCTCATCTGACCACAACACTTTCACTCAGTTCTCCTCTGAATCATTCAGATGTTCATTAGCAAACTTCAGACGGGCCTATACATGTGCTTTCTTGAGCAGGGGGACCTTGCGGGCGCTGCAGGATTTCAGTCCTTCGCAGCTTAGCGCGTTACCAATTGTTTTCTTGGTAACTATGGTCCCAGCTGCCCTGAGATCATTGACAAGATTCTCCTGTGTAGTTCTGGGCTTATTCCTCACTGTTCTCATGATCATTGAAACTGCACGAGGTGAGATCTTGCATGGAGCCCCAGACCAAGGGAGATTGACAGTTATTTTGTGTTTATTCCATTTGCGAATAATCACACCAACTGTTGTCACCCTCTCACCAAGCTGCTTAGCGATGGTCTTGTAGCCCATTCCAGCCTTGTGTAGGTCTACAATCTTGTCCCTGACATCCTTGGACCAGTTCCTTGGTTTTGGCCATGGTGGAGAGATTGGAATTTGATTGATTGATTGATTGATTGATTGATTGATTGATTGATTTTGTGGACAGGTGTCTTTTATTACAGGTAACAAGCTGAGATTAGGAACACTCACTTTAAGAGAGTGCTCCTAATCTCAGCTCGTTACCTGTATAGACACCTGGGAGCCAGAAATCTTGCTGATTGATAAGGGATCAAATACTTATTTCACTCATTAAAATGAAAATCAATTTCTAACTTTTTTGAAATAGGTTTTTCTGCATATTTTTGTTGTTATTCTGTCTCTCACTGTTAAAAAACCTACCATTAAAATTATAGACTGATCATTTCTTTGTCAGTGGGCAAACGTACCAAATCATCAGGGGATCAAATACTTTTTTTCCCTCACTGTAACAGTGTCTTGTTAGCTCCACAAAAGCCCCTTACAGGCTAGGAACTCTCAGTCTCTTATAAAAGTACCACAATGAGGGCTGAACTGTATCCTGTAACACCTCCAACTCCCCTGTCTCAGCTCTACTTCTTGCAGGAAATGCTAGCCCCACCTGGCTGCCTCTTCACCAGCCCACCTGGCTGCTTTTTCTGCCCAGTCAACCTGACTGACACTCTGCACCAGTCAACCCGGCTGACACACTGGAGATTTTCCAGGGCAAGGTTTAATGAAGACTTAGCACACTGCCGTCTTCAAGAGAGACCTGCGTCATGTGGCAGTCTCTCCCCTTGTCTGTCCTGCATTGTGCTGATCTACTCAATGTATCCTTCCTTGCTCCCATTGCCTCTCAGGAAAGCTTACTCCAACTTCTTCTTTGGTAGCATCCTTCCAGGCCAGCCACCTGACCCCCCCGGCCTGTGGTAGAGCCCCTGCCTGGCAGGGGCCACTCAAGGGTCGCTGACAGTCTCCCTCAGCATTGCATCTCCATCTTTCACCGACTCCCCTGCCAGCATGACTCATTCACTTTTTAAAGGCTCATTTAGTCCCTGCCAGGCCCAACTCCTGGGATTGGCTAAGGGCCCCCAAATATGCAGAGCAGCCCCTCCTAGCTTCCACCCACTAATTTATAGGACATTGTCTAACATTCTAGAACCAGGGGAAGGCACCAGATAGTTGCCTGGATGAGTCATCCAGCCCTCAACTGAACCCTGACCCAATTCCATGGCTCAGGCTTAGCCCTGAGCCAAACTATATTTTATCTACACTGCCACTAGTAGCACACTAAAGGGTGCTTCACATGTATTTTGTGTACAGAAGTTGATCTAAGGATCAACTTCTGTACAACCAGTCTGTTGGATAAATCCCACTCGATCAGAGCCGCAGGCTATAGCTGGTAGCACTGATCATTGTATTCTGATGGTGGGGAAGTCTCCCCGCTGATAGAACACAATAGCTCAGTGCGATTGACTCCCCCATCCACCTCTAATGTGTGGATGAGGAATTCTATGGGACTGCTTTAACAGCACTAGCAGATTCATGACAAGGGTAGACTAGAGGTCTCCAAGTAAATAACATCTGTCCTACCCCCCCCCCCCCCCCCAACTCCACCCCCTCTAACCCCAAAGAAAATACTTTACCCAAAAGCAACCAACATACAAAAATATAAACAAATAAAAAAACAAACATATTATCAAAAGAGTTCTCGAAGGTACCAAGTGTAGCACCCTTGTCCCTAGAACAGGGCTACAGGGCAAATTTAGTGTGCCAGGTAGTCGTTGGCCTGGCCAATTTGTAGTGTTCAGTGATTACATGACTTTTGTTAATTTCAATCTAAGTGTGGTTTTCTCCCTTCTGTCAGAAGGCGGTGCTGTCGCCTTTGACATTAGAGTGATGAGCTACAGTGAAGTTCAGGTTATGATAAACATACTTTTCTCACCCAATCATATTTGCGGCTAAGCATGCATGGAAAAGGTGTTTAAGGGAATGAACTCAGGTGATCAGGGCAGTGTGTTTCCCACCTGGGGCTATGGCCTGGGTGGATAGTGTATGTGTACAGCTCCTGGCTTCTAGGTCCGAAGCCTGGGGCCTATTCAGGGAGCTGCCAGCTGCTAAGCCTAATTGAGGCCTATCCGGGTGTTAGGTGGAGAAAAGTCTGCCAAAAGATCCGGTAACGATTCTAAAGGGATGGAGTTTCTAAGCAAGCACCAGAAAGAGAACCCTTCATGAGCAGGAGGCTATGAAGTGGCTGGGACAACTTCAGAGAGAACTCATCCAAGGGAATCAGTGCATGAAGCAGTAAGTAATGTTTAGTTGCTAGAGGAGACAGCTTGTCCTACAAAGTACAGATGTGCTGGTTCAGCTCAATGGCTCTTATTCCTGTACTGCTGTCTGTCTCACCTCACCTATTTTTGTTTAAGGAGTCTGCCAAATTGTCTGTTGCTGATTGTTACTAAGGATGTCCTGTGCCCTATTCCCCACACTCCCACATTTTTTCCGGTTTGAGAAATAAAACTTCTCTATTGTTTAAAGCATAAAAGTAACTGGCGCCCAAATTCTTTCTTGTTCATCACCCACCATGCCCACAAACCTGCAACCTGAGAATGTATGTTGGCCATCCCTACCCCCGGTAGTCATCATTAGACTCCCAGAAAGTTGGGGTAGGCGCTACACATGTAACTAAAACTTTAGTGTCTGTGGCGCCAGTTAGATAAGCTATGCCCCCAGCCACAAAAATACTGTCTCAGGGGCAATTCCAACCGACCTCAGACACCTTACCGGCCTACAACTACCTGGTCACTATTAATTGACTGGACCAACTAGAGGACACCATACCTAAGATCAGTGGCGTAGCGTGGGTTGTCAGCACCCGGGGCAAGGCAAGTAATTTGCGCCCCCCCCCCCAACCTGTGGACTTTTAGGCTATCCTGAGTCCCTTCAAATACAATAGTACTGACCTACCGGATTCCTATACTGACCACTACACTGAGAACTACACTGTCCACTACACTACATTGTCCACTACACTGACCACTATACTATACTGACCACTATACTACACTGACCACTACACTGACCACCATACTACACTACACTTGACCACTATACTACACTACACTGTCCACTATACTACATTATACTGACCACCATACTACACTGACCACCATACTACACTGACCACCATACTACACTACACTGTCCACTATACTACATTACACTGTCCATTATACTACACTACATTGACCACCATACTACACTGT